>NW_028301564.1:19040000-19122500 GCF_042242905.1 Orbicella faveolata
CACATTTGTACCAGTTCTATCTGTTCAGCCCAACCGAGTCATTTGCAATTGATCACGTGACAAGCCTGGTATAGCTACTCATTTGACATGGTTATCATATATCAAACTAAGCAAGAGGAGTCAATGTAGTTTAGAACGAGCGTTCGAAAGTAACCAGTGCAATTTACACGAGCACTTTCTTTTTTTTCACATTTTCCGTCTTATTGTTCATATTTATAATTTGACAAGTGTTGCCATGGAAACCATTCAGGGATAATACCTATAAGTCATATATAAGTTATTGGAATTAGGTCTAAAAACTGCGTTTGAAGTTTGCAATAACCAAAAATCGATGTATATAACATTTTCAGGTTTGCATTTAACTGTTATTAGTCATCTTTTTACCAATTCTGCTTATTCAGCCAAACCGAGTGACGTCATTTAATCACGTGATAATCCTAGTAAAGCTACTCATTTGGCATGGTTATCACACACCAAAATAACCTAGAGGAATCAATGTTGTTAAAAACAAGTGTTAGAATCTGTCCCTCGTTTTGGTACCAAATGGCTCTTTCCAGGGTCCTGGCCCATGGACTAAGTTTGGAGTGATACAAAATGCTAGGAGCGTGTGGCGTAATACTCTTCCCCGTCCCCTCCCCGCTCCTCCTGGCTATTTCCCAGTGATCTCTTCGAGTGTAGTTCGTCCTCCATTTTGGCACGTGTGAAGAAGAATGGTGGAAAATTAGGTTTTTCGTAATTTCACAGGTTCGTTCTTTGCTTAAAACCAGCTTGAACCAGTGATGTTGCTTGATGTGAGACATAAGCTAATTTGCTTTACATTTTTTGCTTGTCAGAGTCAGGAGATGGAAAATGAAGACGGTTGTCTGTTTGTTGACAACCTCTGAAGACCTCCGGACGAAGGTAAGCTTGAAGTAGCTTAAATTGGTTTACAGTGTGATTTCCTCACAGTTTGATGTAATAAATACTAGAATAGATAATAAGATAGCACATAAACTTTGCATGTGAAACCCATCAGAATTTATTACGGCTTTCTACCGTGTTAGAGGAACATGAACTGACAAACTTGAATGTTTACAATCCTGTTTACAATCAGTTTGAGCTTTAGCTTTTTTGAATTAAATCATAATCGTCGCTTGTTTTCCAATTTGAATCTGCTACTGGTCACGTATTAGGGTTTTAGTAAGGATTCTTAGTTCTCAGATAAGTCAATGAAGACCCCCACTGCCCTGTTTGCTCAACATTACTATGACATTCCATAGCAGCAGGTTTCTTTCACAGGTCACAGGTCACAGGTAACAGATCACAGGTCATAGGTCATAGGTCACAGGTCACAGGACACAGGTCACAGGTCACAAAAAAATATGCCAAAATGTCATAAAACAGATGCATTCAAGTGCGTCCCAAGTGTAACTACAACAGCTCTTTTCTGAAAAAAAAAAAAAAGAAAACGCATAGGGGAAATCAGCTGTAGCACTGAAATAATCCAAAGATCCAAAGATCTAAAGATCCAAAGATCCAAAGATCCAAAGATCCAAAGATCCAAAGATCCAAAGATCCAAAGATCCAAAGATCCAAAGATCCAAAGACTTATTTCTGTTGAAAACATAAATTGTTTGTAGCCTTTCAGTATAATATGAAAACGAAGGAGGCTTACACTGATCCGTGAATTATGCCTTTACTTTGTACGCGTGATTTGTGAACCAACGACTTTTGCGGGAATAATTGCTCACTTTTTTTGGAGATTTTAGCGTCATTAAAAATTGTAAACTACACCAAACTAGATGTAAAACCTACCCATTCCACGCGCTTGCGACTGGAGGACTGAGAATTAACCACAGTGACAGTGAACCAGGAGGGCCTAGAATCTAGTCTGTCAGAATGTGTCACACATGGCATTTCGATGCATCAAAATGGAGGGTTCTGTATGTTTTGTGAAATGTGGATAGAATTTGTATTTTTATGTGACACATGATTTAGCCTTTGCATTTTTACGTGAAAAGTGATTGCTTCTTTTTTTCTGTGAACGTGAAGCTGTTTTCGAATTTTTTGTGATGTATGAAAAGGCCAATTACTTATGTGTGAAATTGTTTTCAGAGGAGGTATAGGGGACCCTCTTGTTTCTGTTTAGTACATACTTGTTGTAAAGATTGCAAAAAAAGATAGAAATAAAACAGTTCAATTTGCTATCATAATGAATTATCTTATTACGATAAAATATATTAACACTACATGTCTGAAAGCTACATTTCAACCCATTTCGTACATATACCACCCCTAGAAATTTTTTCATTAAAATTATACAGTAAAACATTTTTAGTTAGGGTTTGTTGCATGGAAACATCGATAAACCTCTTGGGAATCTCGGATAATTATTACATCATGAGTTTTACTGAGTGTTTTGATTGTGACCTGTGACCTGTAACCTGTGACCTGTGACCTGTGACCTGTGAAAGAAACCTGCCGATTCCATAGGGGGGTTACAGATATTTTTGAAACCACACGATGCATGTATGTCTTGGCATACATTTTAAAAGTTGCCTCATGCTTGAGGGATTTTTTTGAGTTTTGGATGTAGGTTTTGGAGAGCATAGAAAATGGGAAAGAGTTCTTTGACCCATACCTAATCTCTAATCTCCCAAGTGCATAATGTACCAAGTAGTGGGTGGTGATCTGTGTTGTTGAAGAAAATAATGCAAGCTTGAGGTCTAGAAAAACTGCTAGTGGATTTGAGAGCAGAGTGTGAGCTCATTAAACAGTTTTTTAGACCTCAAGAGTGCATTATTTTCTTTGAAAACATAGGAACACCATGTTTTATTTGTTTTAGAACATAGCATGGAAAGACAGAAATTTTCATATCTGAGATGATATCTTTTCAGGACATTCTCATGAAAATGGTCAAATTTATACACTTTTTTCCAAACTTTTGCCTCGGTTAGATAGTAAGTTATTTGGGTAAAAATGTGTGGTTCCAGAAAATATCCATACCCCCACCACAGAGGGAATTGGAAATTCTGGAGGGAAGGAGGTGGGGGGGGGGGGGGGGGGGGGGATGGTCAAAGACCCAGGAAATTCTGGAGGGAAGTGGAGTTGGATGATCAATTTAGTTTCCAGAGGTCCTTTGATTCAATACGGATCCAAGTGTCAATCTAGCTGTTCAAAATCTTTTCTTACCTACTAAGTAGAACTTTCACATGAAAAAATAGTGGCTTGAATACTTGTATTTGAATTGCATTATATTTGAAATACATTTTCTTTCTTCAAAAAGCACTTTGGAAGGTAACAAATGCGAAGAACATGTTGTTGCGTGCAAATGGCCGCCATTACTTGTTACCAGTCCACATGGAATCACCTTGTGGACTGAAAAACACTGGTGACTAGCCTAGTTTGTTTTCGGTCTTTGAAGTGGCAGTCGATTTCTTTTGTGAAAATCAGTTTTGTTATAGATCGTTTTCACTGTCATGCAACAAAAAAATAAATCGAAAACCATTCAGTGGGTAAAGTCAAGAAATTGTGATCTTATAGGAAATACATAGAGAAGACACTTCTAGGTTTGCGCATTTTCCCAGACTGCAAATATTTGTCGAAATGTTTTGCAGAAATTTACAGAGCCCAGTATGGAAACACTATGTTGGTGCACCTCTGTGGTGCACCAACATGGCAGCCAGAAAATAGTGTAGACACCTGGAACTTACTTTGGCTATCTAGGCGACTGATTATCTGTACTGAACAAACAAGCATTTTCATAAGCACTTTTCCTAATGATCGAACTTCTAAAAAGGCTAAAAATCACGAGATAGTTATATATTTTTCGACAAATGTGATTGTAGCTTTGCGTCATGCACTGCCATAACTCTGAAATTCAAAATAAGTTGGTTTCCAAATGAAGTACACTATTAAGCTGTAACATTGTAAACAGATAAAAATTTACCCCCTCGTATGCTTGATGGGGATAAAACTTTGGTGGCTTTTTAGTTTTCGATTTTAGAAAATGATGATGTCACGACGATCTATAAAGGTTGAAATGATATTATGGTTGAAATGATATTATGATTTCACAAACATTATAATTTCTTATTCTTGTTTATCATTTGTATGTAGTTGTGCTGTAAAATTGGCTTTCGTCCTGATTATGTTAGTGATCATGTTCATGATAAAAGTATGATGTCAATTTCCCCCACACTCATTTTATCAGTCCTTCAATGGAAATTGTACCACATTTACAAAGGGACTTACAACTGATCGAGAATATCATTAACAGTGACTTGCAATGCAGAGGGCTAAATGCTTGGAGTGTTTACTTTAACTTTAACGCACTTTCTTGCCAAAGCTATTTTTTCCAGAGGGTATGGGAGGTGTACAAAATAGTAGTGGAAATTCCAGAGGGGTGGGGGGTATTTTTGTGGTCAAAAAATGGAAATTCCCGGGAGGAGGTGGGGCTTACGTGAAATTCCCTCCATGATGGGGGTATGGATATTTTGTGGAACTACACAATAGATTTTTTTCACTATTTTGCAAAATGTAGAATGATAATAAATATGAGCTAACCTTGATGTAATATGGAATGAGCTAACCTTGATGTAATATGGAATTCTCTTTTCATAAAAAAAAGAGGAAACATTGCACTAAGGATTAACCAAAGCTTCTTTGATTAAAAATCATTATTCTGACAAGAAACTTTCACATAGATCTTTTCTTCAGACTTCATGCCCACAGCAGATAGGTTATCTAAAAACTGTTAGCTAACACTTTAAGATAATGTTCACAGATACACGTGTAAACCAACCTTTTTGTGACCCTTTACCTTTCCTAGTCCCCTTTTCAGCATTTACATGTACCTCACTGTTGTGAGACGTATGTGTGAGTGACTGAGATTAACACTTTCCCTGAAAAGTGAACCAGAATTGTTAACATGCAATTCAAGCAAGCTGCCAGTAACATTCTTCCTGATCTACAAATTAACCAGAAGTTTTAAAAATATTTTGAACGAACAGCTCCATTTTTAGTGCAACACTCAGAGTTACATATCACATTGTCGTAGAGATGTCAAATGATATATGCGTGTAATATGCTAGCACAGAGGGGCAAATACCATGTGTGGTATTTCAGTTAGTGAATGATGATTGATACGAGCTAACCTTTACATAATATGGAAAATTTTACTCTTCATAAAAAAACACTTGTGTCTTAAGTTAAAGAGGAAAAACTACAGTAAGCAATAACCAAAGCTTCTTAACTGAAAGTAATGATTCTGATGGTAAACTTTCACAAAAATCTTTTCTTTGTCCTTGATGCCCACAGCAGAAAGGTGATTTAAAAACTGTTTTGTTGACGTTCTTTTTGATAATGCTGACAAAGTAGCTTCTTCTACAAAATGTAGCTATTTCAAGACTAGAGTGCACAAATCATACCCTATAATTATATAACCAAAATGGCCAAAATTTCAATTTCAGACCAAATATATAGCCCATATAAGGGCCTCACCTCAATTTTTGTGCACCCCAAAATGTGTAAACACTTCATGTGCAAGGTACTGACCAACTGACTGGATGACTGGCGGACTGATATATTTATTGGCAGATTGATGAACTGATTCACTGACCAGATTTGACTAGATAATTAACTGACTGTTGGACTGACTGACAGCTGGGTCTAAGTAGTTGGTTATTAGTTATTTTATGATATCAATGGTAATTTGAGACTGAAAGAAGTGAACCTTGTTTTTTCCAGATCAGATGCCAACAGAGACAAGGTGGTCCAAAGCTTGAACCAGTCATCTTTAGAAAAACTGTATGTTTTATTTTGTAATCCAACTCTTGGGGGAACCAGGTGAACAAAACTCTTGAATAAGCCAAGTTCTGCCCTGACTAACTTAGTTCAGTCTTGCAATGTACATGGTATTCTTCCATGGTTGATTTGCACAATGAAGAGAAGAACTCTCATATAACAGTTTTTTAGCAGTACAGTTTCAAACCCATCGTGACTTACTACCTGACCGACCAACTGACTTACTGACTGACTGACTGACTGACTGACTGATGCAAGGAATGACAAAGTGACGGACTTAGCGACTGACTCACTGAAAGACTGATTTACAGAATAATGGACTGACTGACTGACTTACTGATCTACTGAGTGACTGACAGAATGGGAGACTGTCTGATTGATGGTCTGACTGACTGACTGACTGACAGACTCATTGACTGATTCACTGAAAGCCTGATTCACTGAAAGACTGATGCATAGGATGATGGACTGACTCAGGGTTCATATGGGTCATGGAAAACCTGGAAAGTCATGGAATTCTACAATTTCATTTTCCAGGCCAGGAAAGTCCTGAAATTGAAGCGTGGGTCATGGAAAGTCATGGAAAAGCAATATACTTTCTGAGAATAAAAAGAGCAAAAAACAAAAACAAACAAACAAAAAAAAAGAAACAAAAACAAAACAACAACAACAACAACAACAACAACAAAAGTTGAAAAAATAACAGACAGTTCAGAAAACCAGTTTTAATTCCAGTATTATTATAAAATATACCTGGCACCCATTTTATGCATCATAATGTGGCAAAACATTTTCAGGAACAGATTGTTTTGACAATACTTTGGAAAAAAACTGCTTAACATCATGGAAAACTCAGAAAGGTCATGGAAAAGCCTGAAAGAGTATGAACCTTGTGACTGATTGATTTTCTCAATGACTGACTGGCTGACAGAATGATGGACTGACTGACTGATTGATTGATTGATTGGTTGATTAAAATAATAGCTGCCTGACTGACTAATGGATCAGAAGTTTAATGGTCTGACTGACTGACAAACTCATTGACTCACTGACTCACTGAAAGACTGAGGTAAAAAAATAACGGACTCACTTACAGACTCACTGACTGACTGGCTGACTGACTGGCCGACTGACTGACTAACTCAGGGACTGACTGACTGACTGACTGACTGACGGGCTGACTGGCTGACTGGCTGACTGGCTGACTGGCTGACTGGCTGACTGGCTGACTGGCTGACTGGCTGACTGGCTGACTGGCTGACTGGCTGACTGACTGACTGACTGACTCACTAACGGACTGACTGACTGACTGGCTGGCTGGCTGGCTGACTGACTGACTGACTGACTGACTGATTGTCTGATTGTCTGACTGACTTACTCTCTGGAAGACTGATGCAAGAATGACAGACTGACTAACTGATTGTCTGGCTTATTGTCTGACTGACTTATTGAAAGACTGGCACATGGAATGATAGACTGACTAATTGATTGTCTGATTGATGCAATGACTGCCTGATTGACTGATTGAATGTAGACAGACAAATAGACAGACAGCTCTGTCAGACATAACAAGCAGACTGAACAACTGACAGACAGACAGACAGACCAACAGACAAACCGACAGATAAATAAGACAGACAACTGATTGGCAAACTAACGGACAAACTTGACTTTTACTTCAAGATTTATAGAGAGTTTCTGTCTATATTTGATCATTGTGTACCGTGGGCTGTTTACAGCTTCGTTGTTTTCTCAGAGGACTTTGGCAGTGATATGAAGCTAAAGAATCGTGGGCAAAGCAAGTTAACTCTCTCGGTTTCCAAGGCACCGGCTTTGCTTGTGATTCTTTAACCTTGTGTTCCTGCTAAGGTCGTGCTTGAGAACAGAGAGTTTGTAAGCCATGTACAAAATTTGTAGAGATCACAGTGACACCATGAAATGGTGAGATCTTGGTACAGTACATTACATGTACATGTCTGCATTGCATTAGGCAGTCGAACCTCACTAAGTGACCATTTTTTTTAATGTGACCATCTTGAGTCTGTTATACGATTCCTTTTTAAAGTCTTCGAAATTGTCTTGTGCAGCTATATTATTAACTTGTCGTAAGCACTCCATCAGTTTTGCAAAAATTATGTGAGGTCGCCTATGGGTGGCTCAATATTTCATTTTACTGTAAACTTTGTGTGTACGTTTTTCAAAACATTTTCTTTGCCAGTGTATCATCGGATGTCTTTAAATTCTTCAATAAAGGCTTATTCGAGATTGCAGCAGAAATTTGTTTTGTTTTTCCAAGATTCTTTCCTTTTAAGCAGCAAATCTCTTTTTCTAAAAGCATGCACTATTGCGTGACTGATTTACGTTGTGTTACTATAAAAGAACGCAACACTGTCACGTAAGACGAGAAGTACAATTTCCTAAATATTTTTGGTCTTGAAGTTTAAAACCTTAGCTAAAGCGGACTTCAAATCTTGTTGTTACAATTTTTCCAAGCAACTGCAAGTTATACGAAAACTTAAACCATCCCTTAAACGTGCAAATGGGCTCGATTCGTAAAAAGGTCCTTGAAGAACTTCTGAGCCTTTGTTATTATGCTAATTTGTAGAGACTAAAAAGTATAGAAATCAAATTTTCGCATTAATTTATTAACTCTGCCTTGAGAATGGTGTCACGATGACGCCGAAACGTCGGTTGTCAAACTTGATATTCGCTTGTTTATGTTTTAAAAAGTTGTTATTGCTCAAGACTGCAAATTGTTAGAAAAAAATAATTCTTTGAAATGCATGTTTTCTTCCATGTCTGTTTCTTTAGCAGAGCCTATTCTTGGTAAGAAAGGAAAAAAAAACGACAATTTACACAACGGTTGATTATAAAGCAAAAATTCAAAATATTGTTTTGATCTATAAGAATGCAAATATTTGTGCGATGAGTGCGAACAGCGTTTAGAAATTTGCACATTTTCGTTCCTACGATTTCAAGCCGAAGTTGTTTTTACAAATATTATAACTGTGGCTTTGGCAATAATTTTGCTGCAATCTCGAATGAATTCTTGATGCCACCCAGTTTGGAAATTCTGGAATAGAATGATCGGTTTATTTTGGTTGTTTATTTGACGCGCGTGCAACAAATTTCTTTCAGATTCTTTTTGATTTCTCTTGATAGTTTATATAAGCAGGAAAGCGCCAAAAAACATTCAAGTCGTATCTGGTTTCGAATTTTCTCGGGTCTACCAACGACTTATTTGGAAGCGAACCTACAATGGAATTTTAGTACACAGGTTTTTGAAAAACGTACTCCAAGCCAGTCCTTAAAGGAGCTCAGTTACGGTATTTTGAGTTATTTTGGCCACCTACAAAATTACCTTTAAATGGTAGGAAACCTCAAAATAACAGTTTAATAAGGTGGAAAAACACCAAAAAGATAATGATAAACCATAAAGGAACAAGGATGGCTAAGGATGGAGAAGATTGACACGGATTACAAACGACGAATTTGAAAAATTGAGGCTTAGCTTTTCAGTATGCGCAAACCGTGACGTAGGTCCTTTAAGGTGGACATATCTTTTCTTCTCACAGTATCAGTAGATTTCCAAAACGACCGGAGATAAGATAACGAAAAGATATACTTAACTCGCGATAGTCTTGATGTACTACCAAATTCTCAAAGCTAAGATCAAAACTTGTAGGGCATTTAGTAAGGAGAATTAATGTGTCTTGCCGAAACATGAACATGCACTTGCCGAAACCCAAGTTAACGCTAGGGAAAAGGACTTTCAGATACTCTGGTGCGCTTCATTTTAATAATTTACCCACTACAATAAAAGAAACAACATCGCTCCCCATTTTTAAAAATCTTCTTAGACTTTATTTTAGAGAGTAGTTTTTATTTTTAATTTTTTATAATTGTAAACGTTAATCTCTATGTATAGAAATTTAATGTAGTCTTAATTTACGCAGGGCCCCTTTTGATACCAGCCAAGTGCTGACTGGGCCACCCTGCCTAAATAAAGTTGACCTTGACCTTGACCTTGTCAAGCTTAGAGCAATACGGTTATGTTTACAGTAATCATGAGGTCTCAATAAAACTAAGCGGTACGATTACAAACTGGTTTTTGGAAACGGTTTGTTTGTGTTACAATGTACACCACAGGTACGTTCAAAATTTAATATGGAAAACAACTAGGCACCAGGGATTGTCACGCAACTGGACGCGACATCTTGTCACCCTTGTTCCTTTGCGTGACCACCCTTAGGTTGGGGTTTTACACGCTTTCTAACAAAATGCATTTCGTGCGTTTTGAAATGATGAAAAGACGTATCTGTGGTGTACATTGATACGAGAAACGAACTGTTTACCAAAACTATGTGTTAATCGTACTGCTAAGTTTTCTTGAGACTTCTCTAGAACTTGGCTTATTTTAGAGAGTTTATCTGGTTCACTCAAATGATTGGATTGCAAAATAAAACAACACGGGAGGAAAGATAACAATATTTTATTGAAATAAAAAATGTCTCTGTTGTCCATAACTTGAAGATAAAAAAAAAAATAATCCAGCCAATCTGGTCCCTGCCTTTTGGGCTGCGTCCACTCTGCTTCTGGAAGTCGGTGTTGTTTCTTTAGTCCTCATTGAATATTCCAATTTTAAAATCCTGGTCTGTTTTATTTGATCCTTCTACCCAAGCCGGGGACAGGTGAACACTTGGAAGAGTTGACCATTTGCTCTCAAGTGGGGTGGGCAGCGTAAAGGAAAGTGAGAGTTTGCTCCCCATGCCTCCGGGGTCTCAGTCTTAATTTGTCACAATGCCACACTCATTTTGGAATTAATAAGTCCAAAAAAACAAAAACAAAAACAAAAAAACCCATTAAAAAGCCAAATTCGTAATTTGATTGAAGATGCTAATGCGCAAGTCAATGCATCGAAAAATAAATGAACTGCCGATAAGCTCGCCCTCCCGGACTATTTTGGAAGAAAACCCATTGAAGTTGGAAATGTCCACAAACTGGAAAAGAAAAACCGAAACGCTAAAGTATGACGCTTAATTCCGGTGCATCACCATTGAAATCAGAGAAAGAATTGAACACAGGATCCTCCAGTCTGACCTCCGACCAAACCTCCGACCGACTGTCATTCCGCAAACTTCACCAAAGAGCACAAGTCACTGAAGTCTTTCATCTGTGAAGTTACCATTGTCAGGAATCTCTCTTTAATTTGGATGAAAGAAATAATTGGCCGATTATAATGGCGAAAAAAGGTTTGGTTCTGTTTATAAAGATATAAATATTGCCTAAGGTTTTCGTTAATTATGCTTATTTAGCTTGGTTGTTTGTCATGCTATTTTATCTCACGTGATGTTACTCTGGAGAGTTGTTTAATTCAAATGCAAATCAAATTCCCGCGCGAATGAATGACTAATTTGAAGGACAATTCTCCAGAGAACATCCATGAAGCTGAGCAGGTCTTGTTATTATTTTAAAACTGAAACAAGCTAGAGGTTTAAGCCGAATCGCTGCTTACAGTGATTTAAGAATTTGGGAGCAAGAATGTGCTAAAGTTATGTTGTGTTAAAATTAAACAACTATGCGCGCGAAGATTTGAAGTCGAAAATTGTTGACTTAGAAATTTGGTCGCGATGGTTTTTTTTTTTTTTCATATGGCGAGTTTTGACTTCAAACGGTTTTAAAATCCAACTTGACTCGTTAATTTCTAAAATAGTTTCTTAATCAAAAATCCCCCTTGCAGATGATTGTAGCGTCCTTGTAGCGTCCTTCGCATCCGTGACTCCTCTACTCACGCAATGTGTGAAAAGGAGCATTGCGTGACAATCCCAGGGAGCCTGAATATTAGTCGATTTTAGTGGAAAAAGATAAAAACCGATGAAAAATTGAGCCAACCTAGAAAAGTGCGAGCCCCTCAGAAAATGTTTATGACTGAATTTTATTGCAAAAAGTATGTTCAAAACTAAAGAAATGCTACACTGATTTAATTTTTATCGATATAAATTATATTTAGAAACTGTTGGTGAAAAGTTTTGAATTCCTGTTTAATTAGTTCAGTTTGTAAGAAATTAAATTAAGGGCTTAAAATAATGATTAATGTAAGATATTTCAAGATTACCCTTCATCAATACTAATTAGCTGTTCAATGGAATGCTGCCGATTTACTTAACAGTTTACCAGCCTACCAAATAAAATTAAGACCTATTATATATTTAGTTTCTAATAAATCGCCAATAGACTAATTTCAATAAAATATTAAAATTCAGCCTAAAACAATAGACCTCAGTGCGAGGCCTTGGGGAATAACTACAGAGTTTGTGGCGTTTACTCCACGGAGCCTCATGCTGAGGTCTATTGTGTTAGGCTGAATTTTAATATATTTAAATTGGTCTGTTGACAAATAATACTTACCTTATTGAACATTCCAGAAACTTAACTTATGGTAGGCACAAGCTGTCAGCACAAGGATTCCTGGGATTGTTTTGGGTCCTAGCATGAGCTATGCTTGGTTTACAGTTACCAAGGCAACTATTGACCCAATCACAGCTCATGTTGATTACCAAGGCAATTCTAGAGACCTTGGTGCCAAAAGCTGGTGCTAAGCTCCCATAAAGTGAGTGGAGTGTTAACTATCAATGAAAAAATTTTTGGTAACTTAAAAATTATGTTTAAGGTTCAATGAAAATGAAACAGAGAATGAAACTAGTTAAGTTGTGAAATTCCTTTAAAGGGAGAATGAAAATTGAAGAAAATGCTTAGTAATATTTTTTGTTGTAAAAAAGATGTTTTGTTTATAATTGGGCCTATAGGATTTTATTTTAGTTAATTAAAGTTAAAGCTTAGTTTTTAATGAAAAACTAGAAAAGAGAGAAATCCTGACCCAGTAGCAACCCAATCAGAGAGACCCTGGTGACTCGGCTCAATTTGATGTCATTTGTGAAAATCCAATCAGGTCAGACCGATGAAATTCAATGATCTCCTCTGTCTATGCTTTCTCTAGAGATGCACCTTCCTCAAGCCTCATAATTCAACACCCCTGTTTTGCGTCCTTGGTTGTGGGACATTTCCTGATACATTGACTGCGAAAAAGCATCTTTCTGGGTCAAACCTGATGGCGTAGTATTGTGACAAATTAAGTGAAACCCTAAAGACATGAAAAGCAAACTCTCACCTTCCTCCACACTGTCCACTCCACTTGAGAGCAAATGGTCAACTCTTCCAAGTGCTCAAACTGTCCCCACTAGAATTACAGGATCAGATAAAGTTTCCCAGGATTTCTCAGTTGGAATATCTCAGAGGAAATAAGAAACACACACCTTCTCAGAGGCAGAGCTTCCACAACCCAGCATGGACGTGATTGGCTAGATTTGTGTCTTGGTATGTGTGCCACCATCTGTCCTGGAATTAAATATTAGTAGTTAACCTAACACATCTAGTAGATACATGCAAGCTCATTAGCAATATAATTAAACTAATGAAGAAAAAATGGCTGTTTCTTGGTGATACACATCCAGAAGAAACCAAGATTGAAAGCTTAAGCTAGCCTGTAAGGGTGTGTGTTTAGGGCACCAAGCTAAAAAATAGGTACCCAAGGGGTACATGTGCGGATACTCTACATGTAGCTCATTTGCATTAACGGACATGAGCCGATGAAAATAGTGTGGGATACCACAGGTATCCCATGCAAAAAATCCTACTAGCTTAAACAAGAAAACAGTACAAAAAACCTACAGTTTGTTGAGTGAATTAAGTACTGAAAAAACTTGAAGGAGGCCTAAAGGAGCAGTCAAAAATATTATGACAACTTGCAGCACCAAGAAAGAACCAAGAAATCTGGACAAATCAAACAAAAATAAACTACTGAACATCATCAACAGTCTGCATTAGGAAAGTAATTTATGCTGTCACTGATCATTTTGATCAGGTTAGGCAAAAAGGATTATTTAATATACTTACGTGAGAGGATAAAAGATGATGTTCAAACAAGAGAAACTAGTGATAAGTTTAAATTAAAATGCAGACTGTTGATCTAACTTTTGTCTAAAGTTTACAAATATTATCATAAGCCAGTAATAACTGAATCAAAAATTGAGAAATAGAAGCTGAAATGAAAATACATGTAAGCCTTCGGAAAACAAAAATAGCCCCATTCCAAAAAAATACAAAAAATAAAAAATTTAAGTGTTAAACCAAAATTAATTTGGCTAAATCTTCTGCAATCAATGACATTACCACTCAAACTTTTTCCTACAATCAAGTATTGTCATATTTGAACATATTGGTGAGTGTTGAAAGTAATTAATAAATTCAGTTAAGAAGATAAATAAATCATGATAGAGTGGCAAGTCAATAAGACTATCATTGCACTTACATGTAGCTAGTTGTTGTAAGTTTTGTAGTGGTTGAAAATAAGTGCTAATTTTTTTTCCTTGTGTAATTTCAGCTTGTGCTAATGAGCTTGCAGATCCACTTAATGTACAAAGTAAACTAAGATAAACAATGGAAGCATAAACAACTATAACTATTAAAAGTGTTATAAAAATAGGAAAATTGGTAATACTGCAACAACTACCGGCAGTAAGCTGCTAAATTTTGTAGTAGCCCACTTCCAGTGGTTATGACAACTGAACATGGAATGCAAAATGTCATCTGTTTTCCCAGGCCAAACTTTGGAGATGAAACAATTTTTATCCAAATTGATATAAATTTCAATGAAAAATATTTGGCTGACTATCTTGAGATTATTCTATTTATAACATCAAATGCTTCCCTTGTTTATGAATTAAACAACCACCATCAAGCTGCCAGGCACTTAAGGTTACAGTATACCTTCAGATCGGCAATTTTCTTCAAATTTGGATTTTTGGTTCAAACTAATGGTCGAAGAGTAATCTCTAATTTCTGAAAACAAAATTGGAAAAAACCTAATATTGGCGGAGAAATGGATGTTTTACGTTATGGCCGGAAGTAAAAGTTCCCTCTTGATTGACAGCCCTATGAGGTGTATGCAATCAACCGAGACTACTTTCGCGGGAGTATTACCGATATGGATACCACGAATTGGCTGGCTACTCAGTTAATCAGCATTGTTAATCCAAGCATTTTTCGTATTAGATGTAATTCTGTTAAGTTATAAGTAAACATGGACCACGGAAAACTCCGTTTACCAGTTCGAAAAAGCGAAGAATGAATGAAAATACATCAATGAGTGAAGAAGCGAAAGTTGGCCTCGCGGATGAAGCTACGGACGTATCAAGCTGGCAAAAAGATCGAGTCAAGAGAAGAGAAAGGTTGTGTAAAATTTGGGAACTCGACAGCGATAACAGCGATGTTTACAGTGACTCTTTTGTTGAGTTCGATACCGATGAATCGTCCAACTCATTGAGATCCATTGGAATATTATCCATTTGCTCTGCCGCGCTCTCTTTTGTTTGTTCTCGTCGCCCAGCTACTCTAGCGTTCGTATCCTTTTTCCCCCATTTTGCCAAACCAGCTTCAAGAAAAACCCAGCTGCAGAAAAATTATCTGTCCGCCTTGAGCGCATTGCGAAACGCAAGGTTTTTTTTGCAGATTCACGCGTAAATTTCACCGCGAGTTAATGGTAGTAAATTTTCCAAGCGCTGATTGGCTCAGTGATCTGAGAACCCAGTTGAAGGCGTTTGTGGGCGGAGTTTGTTTGCGAAGCAAGATATTTTTCTTAGCGCTGTTTTCTCGGATAAATTTTTTCGCTTGAAGCAGACACTTTAAAGAGTTACAACTCAAACGGAATTTGTTTGTTTGCCCTCAAATTTGGACAGTAGCTAGATTAACATATAAAAAACAAAAACGTGTCTGCGAATTGTTTATTTCGAAATATTTTTTCTCCGAGAGCGATTTTTGTACGATCACTTCACATTTTTTAAATCCTATTTCGAAAATGTTCTGTAACTTTTTACTACAATTGAATATGGAAAAACGCAGACACGCTTTTTTAGCGCTTTTTGTCCTGAAACCGAGGAAAAATATAAATTGGCGAAAAACAAAATTCGCTTTGACTTGTAGCTTCCAAAAGGTGATTAGGACGCTTGCGTTTAGTGGCCGTGAAAAAATTGGCAATTCATTTTATTTCAAAATTTTTAGTATGGTTTGATAGCCAGCTCTATAAGCTTTAATTTGATATAGGGGCTTAGGTATCTACAGCTTAAACCGGACGCGCTACATCGCTTGGACGCGAGACACCCCTGAAGGTATACGGTAACCTTAAAAATTAATAGAAAAAGCATTTGAAAAAGTAAATACCCGGGTAAGTCAGTAATTCAAAAATAATTATTATTTTTGAATTACTCATGACTGCCTGTTTCAAAAGCAGCGAGTCAATGTAAATAAAACTTTTAACAAACTACATGTATATTAAAAACAAACATATTGTTTTACGATTTTATTAAAGCTACAGTAGGTAATAAGGTTGAGTGGTAGCACGTTGCTGATTGTTGTTAGAGTTCATTAGACAGTTAATATTTTACTGATAAAAAAGAAATACTCTAAAATCACAATTAATCATTTAGCAAGCTTCCCTTTGAGCAGTGAACAATATGCTAGCTACATTTTAAGAGTTTTCTCGCTTAAAAGTAGTTTATCTTAGCCTGTAATGAGGCAAACCCTAATGCAAAAGCAGGAATTATTAAATACTGTAAAACTGGGTGTCCTGCTGAAGCCCTCTAATCTTGCAGTTTAGGCTAAGAATGAAACCTTAGTATGTGCCCTTGGGATAAAACGTCACTACGCAGTTACCTTAACAGGCTTCCTGTTTAATTTCCCTATTTTGTTAGCCATAAATTTGCAAATTATAAATTTGAGGCTATTTTTAGCTACATTTCTTGTGGTTTGCAAATAATCTTAATTTTGAATTGAAGAAATAAAAGTCTTGAAATTAAGTTGAACATGATTTGTTGCTGTTAATTTTTATTTTACCTTTATGCCCCAAAAATGATCAGCAACTAGTTCCTCCTCACGAAGTGAACCAGACACATCACAACAATTGACCAAATGCTCATGCATCACAAGGAAAATTAATAAATTTGTCTTAGTTTGTTTCTCAAAATGATGAATTGGTACCCATTAGAAAGGCATGAAGACAAGATAAGATGCTATTGCTATTGTATTGATGCTAGTGCTATTACCGTTTGTTTGCTCAAAATTGAGTTTGAATTTTTTTTTTGCAACTTTTGGTCAACTTTTCTAAACAATTACATGCAATAGCTGAGACTTTGTCTAGGAGCAACCGTACTTTACACATCTAAGTAAAGGCTGAAAAAAAAAAAACACTGCTCAAAGGACTGTTATGCTGGGACCTTCAAACCTAACTTAAGAGAAACAAACAAGTGCAAGAGTAATATTTACTGTTCAATGGATTCAAATCAGCCAAGTGGAATGGGGTTCATGATTAACTGGTTTAATGATTGGAGTCATAGCTCTCTGCTGCAACATGTAGTTCTCTCAAGAATATGCATCCAGTGAGTAATTGTCTGTCTCATGATGCAGTCACCATAGCATGCAGATTGTGGTGTTTGACTACTTTCTGCAACCCCTCATTCCCAGATGAAGACTATGAAGACTTGTAGTAAGCAGACAAAACATTACAATCTACATCCTAAGGGACCTCATCAGGAAAGAAACAAGATTGTTTTTAATCAAATTACTTTATTCTGCACACTGCAGTAAAAACTACATGTACATAGAGTAACAGAGACTTCTGACTCCATTCAATGATGAGCCAAATAATCACATGCAGAGTATAGCTTGGGTGTTTTTCTTTTCTTCAAAAAAAGGCACTTGTTTGAACAATGGTGGCATACACACCTACATGTAACAATAATATTATCTGTCTATCGACTCAATGCTAATCCTTGCACTGGTATGATGCTTGTGCAGTTTCTGTAGTCTGTAAAGTTTTGACATTCCTCAAAGGGGCACTCAGGATTTCAAGTGTCAGGGATGATCAAATTGGGGGCAAAAATCAAAATCCAAAAAATCCCTAGAGCTTCAAACAAACCCCTAATTAATCCCTGGACCAAAAATCAACCCCAAGAAAATAATATGCTGAATATCTGAGCCTTAAAAATTTCCAGAAAGAATTAAATGCTATAACATGAAGGAAAAAAAAAAATTAAAAAAAATTTAAAAAAAATAAAAAACAGAACAAACAAACAAAAAAAATTAGAAATTTATGTTACTTTGTGTTTGTTTATTCACCAATTCATCTGAATTTATCTTTTCCTCAAACAAAATTTGCCAGTTGAAAAGGAGAAAAAGCACAACCTTTCTTTATTGTAAATAGATTTTTAAATCTACTTTTAAATTGCAATTTCACTAGGGACACCCAAGAACATCTACTATTGGTTGTACTTCATTTGCAGAACTATGCCGCTGGGGCAGTACCATGAATCTTCCGATTACTTTGAATACTCTAAACAAATCCCTACTTAATCAAGTCACCCCAAAAATACTTGTCAAAATTTTCCCACCCAAAAATCTCCCAGAATCAAAAATTTCCAATACAAAAAAAATCCTTTGATTATCCTATCACTTGAAATCCAGAGGACCCCTTATGTGGCAATCATGGAAGCAGTCAGTGGTATCTGGCAGTGTCAATAACAGTCTTGTAATTTATTATCCTACACTGAAGTTCTGAAGTCACAAGTAGCTTTTAGGTTTGTTGAGGTCATGAATAATTATTGTAAGGTGTAAGCTAGTAGACCTTGGTGTCAGATGATGTCAGTCTCAATCCATCTATTGTTAGTCAAGTTTGTACTGGTTCTGTTTTAAGTTCATGTTTGTTGGTTGGTTTGTTGAGGTCACGAATAAATCATTTGTAAGGTGTCAGTAGTTGTTGGTGTCAGTTTCAGACCATCTATTGTAAGTCAAGTTTGTGTTGGGTCTGCTATTTGAAGTAAAAGTTTGTTGGCTGGTTTGTTGAGATCATGAATAAGTCATCTGTAAGTAATACGTGTAAGTAGTTGTTGTTGTCAGATTCAGCCCATCCACTGTTAGTTAAGTGTGTATACAATAGGTTCTGTTTGAAGTCACAGTTAATTGTCTATCACTTTGTTAAGGTATTGAAAAGTCACTTGCAGGATAAAAAACAAGTACAAGCCATGTAGTAATTAGTATCAGTTGAGAGTTGTTTGTTCTTATAAGTTAGTGAATGTACATGTTTTAGAATTCATCGGGTTGACTTGCTCAAAACCAATGCAAGCAGTTAGCCAAGAGTCTATCAAGCTAAAAAAATAACCAACTACACCTGTAACCTGAACAGGGGTTGTGGAACAACTGCTGGGTGAAAAACCTCCCCGTACATCAACTTGCCCCTAGGAGGAAAACCCCGGGCCAGCTGTACCCCACATTCAAAGGCCTCCCGGGCTGAGCCAAAAAAAAAAAAAAATTTTAATTATACACAATCAACTTAAACCATCTTGTTGTCTTCTCTTGGTTTTTTCTAGTCTCTCCAAAGTCCATGCTGTCTTGCAATGACCTCAGCTGTCTAGCATCCTCTGATGAAACAACCAAAGTGATAAATTATTGTGGAATCGCTCTAGACACCAAGAAAGATAGATGTTTTATTTACGATTTGTTTTGGTTTTGCAGACCAAAAAACAGCACTCTCATGTATCAAAAGTGAAAAAGTGAATTTAACACTACGGAATTATAATCCAATTAGCTCAAAGTTGTTTTGGTGTTATTAACACATGTACTGCTTTTAAAATTTACTTGGTTTTACTTTTGTCTCATTATCATTCATATAATTTTTGATTGTTCAGACTCTTGATTTCAAAATCATTTTGCTATTTACCTTGGTCCCACGAGTTGGGATAATCAAAGTTTGACTGTAACCCCCAAAATTAGATTAGCCCTTAGTGGTGTTGCTACACTTTTTAGTGCTTTTTAAACTTTAAAATTGGTGTCATAAGGAGTAATGACAAGGATTGAACGGAGCTTAAATTTGCAGTTTTTGCGCTTGACGAAGGGAGAAAATTTTAATTAGATTTTATAGGACAACTGGTCTTGGATACAAACTTGGTCTCTCATGGCCGAAAACATTGCATACAAGTACATACCAGTCTGTTTTGGTTTCTTGATCAATTCACTTGTTTGTAGCAAAGCTTGCAAAATTATTCAGGTGCAAGAGAATTCGGAAGCTCCAGGAACAATGAAAGTTATGAATTTTATGAAAAATAATGACAAATTCATAGCTGTACACTAAACCAAAATTGATTGAATTTTGTTAATTCAGAAAGGAACTGATTCCTTGCTCAGAGTGGATTCTAAATGGTTTCTTGCAATTGATGCGCCATGATCCAAGTGGTCTTGGATTAATCTGTTTAGTACAGAAATGCAAAATCTGTTTTTGGATTCAATCGTGAATTCTTAAAATTTCAAACTGAACACTGTTTACCAAAGATTCCTTGGTTGAATGGACAGCTTTGAAGTCATATTAGCATGTGTTCCACACTTAGCAACAACTACTTTTTGTATTGTAGGAGAGTAATAAAATAATAAAAGTGCATTTAGAGCAGTTTTCATTTGACTGTCGAAAAGGAATTGGTTTTGCATCAACTATGCGATACGATTGGCTTAAAGAACTTGTGCCACTTTTTCGTCCAATCAGAAGTAAAACCAAAACCAATTGTGACACACTCACACTTGTTTTCCCACCCTTTGCATCAGCTACATGTAATTTCTTCGAGTTTTGATTGGTTCATTGGATTGTCTGTGTCCTTTGTGATTGGCTAGAGTGATTATTTTGGTTTTGGTTTTACGACACTCAATTGAAAACTGCTCTAAAAATCGTAATGTGCTTACAATAATTTATTAATAATAAATATGCCAGTAGTTAGTTGTTCCAAAGCACTCAACATGAGCCATCAGGGGATTCTTCCCAGCTAACAATTTGATAAGGAATGTCTGGCAAAGTAGGTTACAAAATAAGCATTGAGTTACCTGCTGGGCAAGGGTCTGCACATTTTGGGCTTTCCACTGTCCTTCAACATTTCTCCACTGTCTATCAAGGTTTGTCCACTGTCCATCCAGATCTGAAGCAGATTTAACAAATGTTAGAAACAAGAACACTTCATTAACTTCAACCAGGCCCAGGTTGTTCAAAAGGTGGATAATGCTCTCAAGCGGATGAATCACTTTCCAGCGGATAGCACGGTTTGTTTTGTCAAGACTTGTGCACTGGATAGTGATGTGTTAGAGAAAGACGAAAGTTTCATCGCAGGGTTAACCCCTAGCATTAACTTTGCCAGAGCTAATTTATATACAATGTTCCCCTGGGTAGAGAGAGGCACTGTAAGAGTGAAATGTCTTGCTCAAGAACACAACACAATGTTCCCAATCAGGGCTATAACCTGGGCCGATCAATCCAGGGTCCAGGGCACTAACCATTATGGTAACCACGCCTTCCTAAAGCGCATGAAAATCACCATATTTTCCTTGTCAGTCAAGGTGACTGCTATGGCTTCTTGTAGTTAAAAATGCTGCATTTAGACATTCAATCCATCAACAATTCTAAAGCTCCCTTGCTTCATTAGATTTTTTGTTGCATCTTGTCTTGTTTATCCAGTCTGTCCTTGGTCTGACAAAAATATATATATATCAGAAAAACTGTGCATTTCTACTGCACACAACATGACATAAGAGTGCAACAGTCATTGCAACATATTTTGTCATCTGTTACAAACTTTCCAAGATGACAGTGGTGCACGATAAGAAAGGTGTTTATGGGAGAGACAAGTGCCATGAATTGTCTCATTTCTGGAAGCAGGACATCCCAGTACTTACTGATGCAATGATATGAGACCAGTGGTTTCGAAAATTTAGGGTGGCTCTGAACCTCATGTACAGAATATTTTTAAACCCATTGCTTTGATGTGTTTTCATGCTTATGTAAAACTTGAGGAAGAAAACAGATAAAAACCGAACTAACTGTGCCTTTCAATTTTTATGCGTCTGTTTGTTTCTGGAGAAATTTTCAACATTGAGTACTATCCATACTGGTATTTTGCTCGGATGGGCACTATGGGCAGATAGTGTCCCTCTGCTGATGAACACTATCATGTCACGTGATCAATTTCAACCAATAGGAATTGTAGAAAATTGAGTGGTGAACTATAAATACTGATAGACAACAATCACGCACATGCTGCTCTTGAAACTGAACATTATTCTTAATTTCAAGCTTAACTGAAATCGTAGGTTTTGTGCTGTAATCCTTTGGAAGTTCTACACTACTATAACAAAATAATTAGACTACTGGCTCTCGGTTTCTATGAGCGCAAATCAACTTGGCTACACCTTGTTGACTATTCGCTCATAAAAACTCGGGCTTGTAGTCTAATTGTTAGATACAAAATTAGTACAGAGCAAACATTCTAATAAATTGTGTTACATGTAACTCATAGAATTCTAACTCAACATCTGTCAAATGATAATTCCCAATTATTTTTTATACAAATTGGACAATATTTTACAGCTCACGTTCTAGCAAAATGACACTCCAACGAGTTTACAGAAGTTTAGCTTCCACGTGCAACATTTATGCATATTAGATGGCGCCCCTTTGTGTTTTTTAAAATCAACAATTTTAGCACCTTTTATTCTCTGAGCATTTTGCAGCACAGTATTGTCTGAGAGGATTTTTGAGTCTTTGAAACTTCAGTTTATAAGGTATAATCTCTGACAAACGTCATTCTCGGAACCTTGTTGCTCAAAACAACGGCGGGCACGTGCGAGATGTACATGTAAGAATTTGAATTTCATGCTGTATAAATTATTAATATTAAAGCGCAACACAAAACTACTCTACGAAATTAAAAGCTTACTTAAGCAATAACAAGTGCAAAACAATAGAAGAAATATCAATTTTCGAAAACAGTAGCTTTTGGGCCTAAGCTTACCTTTAGGAGTTTTGCTGTTCTTAGTGAGCTGTACCGTGTGAGCGGTGGAACAAGCAGCGTTCATTTTACTGTTCTGCAGCCACCAAAACCATTTTTCTTACCCTCATATCCCAACCAGACGAGGGATAATATGTTTAAAAGACAAATCATGCCATAGATGGCATATTCATTGTACCTTTAGCACCAAAATAAGTTTATAATTCTCCTCAAAACTGCGAACTCCCGCCGCCATGTTGGATTCTCCTTTCGTTACCAGTTTCTTTCGCGTTACGAAAAGTTCTCGTGGGGACGGACGATTTTACGCGGGAACGTTACGCGGGATCACGTTGTTCATGTATCTCGCGTCAGGCTGGGTGTTTTTGTTTCGTTTCCTCAGAAACGAAACAGTATTGTTTTCAGTTCACGGGTGAACTATTTACATAGTGATTTGTAATATCCAATCAGAGTAAAGTTCGTAATTGTTAATGTAAATACGGTGGAATTCGGTCATCGCAACAAAACGGTGGCGTTCCGAACATTTCAATTGCTGCTTTATTCGAAAATGGGGAACTACGACTGAAACTCTCGTTTCTCGTTATTAAAATACACAAGAAAACTACACAATGGAGTTCTATTCGGAAAAGGAAAAGCAAGTTTATTTTGGATGTAGAGAGACCGCCAGACCACGCGATTTGTCCACTAATGGGATATTTTAAGCCCATGAAAGCAGTTCGTTTTGTTTAGTTCAACGAAGAAATGGTACCGTTTTCCGTTTCAGAGTGATTTATTGACATAGTGAGTATGAATGTTGC
Source organism: Orbicella faveolata (assembly GCF_042242905.1). Lineage (NCBI taxonomy): Eukaryota > Metazoa > Cnidaria > Anthozoa > Scleractinia > Merulinidae > Orbicella > Orbicella faveolata. The sequence goes on from NW_028301564.1 coordinate 19,063,507, forward strand.
CAGCCAGTAACGCTTGTAATTCACAAGGTAAACATGTTCAACAAAAATAACCTGTTGTTGTTTCGTTTCCTCAGAAACGAAACGGTACCGTGTAACAACACAATACATTTATAAATTAAAGGACACATGCATGATATTCTCCTAAGGTGAAAAATACCAAAAAAGTTATTATGATAAACCACAAACGGATTATGAACAACAAACTAGAAAAGGAGCCCCCCTCCCTTTCTTGCAACCTCCGTTACGTAAGCCTTTTCAGCATGCAAACTCAGTTTACATTGGTAATTGTACCCTGGGGATTATGCAAATGACAGTATACAAGAATTTACACTTATTCCACCCCATCAGTCTACTCGAGGCAGCGTAAGCGTAGAGGTTGGCTCCTGAAAGCCACGAAGTCAGCCTGATGCAAAGTGTCTCACACGCGTGCTAATGAGCACGAAGATGACTCGGATCCTGTCCACGGAAAGAGATTGCTTGAGTTGCCCCGGTTTGTCAATTGAGTCATGCTCGTCATCAATTAGGGCAAGTAACTGCCAGGTTCAATTTCTCCCAAGTCGTAGATATTAGTACGATCGTGGGTCAGATTCTTTGAGGAGGAGAGCTGGTCACTCAAAGACTTCAAAACACGTGTGCGAATAAAGAACAGGATTTCTAGCCACCCTAATTACTAGCTCACGATGATAGGGTCTTCGGCTACATTTCTGTCTCATAAGAAGTCAGCCTGGATCTCTGCGTTCGAACACAGAGGCACCACACGGGGTCTCGTGGTGTTCGTACGGTTCTCCCGGAAGAGAACGGCATCTCGATCGAAGATTTCACATGAAACTCTCTTGATCCCTTATAAGCGGAAAAGAACACAATTCTTTCGTCACTGTGTCAAGCTTGATAGATTCAAATGTTTTCATCATGTTTGGCGGTTTTTGGGTTTTGAAATGACGTTTGAACGGTTTTCCGGTTTCTAGGAAGGCCCCCCAAAAATTAATGCCTCTCTCTTGAGGTTTCGAGTGGGATTCAACCGTAGCAGAAACAAAAAAGATTTTTAAGTGGCCCTCTTAAGTCTAAGGAGTTGTGACCTACAGCGTTTCTATTTGCAATGCAGTTGCTAATTTTCATATTCTATACCAATTTGAATAATTACGTCTTCCTCAAGCGTAAAAGCCACAGTTCTCATCAATTCTAATTCCTCAACAGGGAATTAACCAGACTGTAATGAAGCTTTAGATGAATTCAAAGGGGACTGTTGAAAGAAAAACTCATCCAGAGCAGTAAGTCACGTTTTTCACACGAATTCAGAACAATAACTCTTAAGTAATATACATGAAGTTACCCTAGTATCTGGCGATCAACGCTGAGTGATCAGTAGTAAATGATTGCGTTGCGAAAGCTCGTCGTTTCCCATCGTTTGACAAACTGCGCTCACAGTTGTGTAAAGCGTGGATATCGCTAACCAGCGAATAAATCATTATCCTGTGGATGGCGTAGTTTGTTTTGTCAACGCTTATCCACTATAATTATAACGAGTTATCCAGTGGATAGCGTTATCCACACTCTCAGAACAACCGGGGCGCGGAGAAGAACGGCCAACCGTAAATAGATAATGAATAAGGACGCAAAAATGTCTAGAAATAATGAGTGGTTTTCATGCCAAAATCCCATATACTAGGAGGATTCTAGAAAGCTGATTGCCAGAATACTGATTTGCGTTTTCTACGATGGGAAAGGAAGTTAGCGAGTCGTAGCTCAAATTATAGTTGTAAAATTATTTTAATGGCGCCTTTCATTTTTCTTTCACCCCTCAGGCATCAGGCATATGTGACTTTGTTACTACATTTAAATGGGAAGGAATGTTCCTTATTGAATCCTGAATTAGAACAACACAGCTGCAACCACGACCATCTGCGGAAAGCTAATTAACAGCACCTTGATCAACCAAATTATCGGATTTGATATACACCACAACAAATTAAAGAAAAATAACATTATACTGGGCTCAAGATTTCTGTGAGATGATACTTGCATAGAAATCGAGAGCGAATAGTGTAATTGTTTTAGTAAAGTTCCAAACGAAATTTCTTTCAATGAACTATTTCCAACAATTTCCCTACTTTGTAATAATCTTCGCGTTTAGAGAACTTGTGAGGACTGCATTGTCACTTGAATTTCAAACTTCGGTGCGCGCGCTCATCAATTTGCTTAACAATTTCGAGTTTTTTAGGAAAGTCCAGAAGCCGTGAATATCTTTCTTTGAGTGTTCTCTGCAATTAGATTATCCCTTTGTTTCTAAATGTTCACCCAAAACTTCCGAGAAACAAGAAAACATTGCTATTTCGTTTACGGCCTGCGGCAACTGCATACTTCTGGCTGCATAATATTGTACGATAGCTCAGCCAATCAGATTGCAGCATTTGCATTAGTATACTAGTAGAATTCCGGCTACTTAAGTTCTACTAACTTAGTTGGCTCTCTTCGAGCCATGCAGGACGAACATAAGGAAAAGTAATACTATAAGGAGGTAAAATTACTTCAATATGTTATAAAGCTCATGCAAGGCTATATGTGAAGACTCAGTCAGTCGCCCGTTTGAATGCTTGTGAAAATCACCTTGGATCGTCGTCAAAGATACAAAAAAAAAAAAATCCAAGATCGTTTCACACGCAATCCTTTTAACTCTCTGATCTAGTCTTCACGCAAATTCCTTGTAATAAAAAAAGATTCTCTCGCCAAGTAATATTTGTATAAACAATAGGTGAATGGACGGCCGCGACATAAGCATAAGCATAAGAATATCAAAATCTTGCGTTTTTCCTATACTTTTGTTTATGTCGTTAATGTGTCTATTGGGGACATGTTGGCTAGGAAATGCTTTTAGATGATTTATAAGCACTCTTTTTTATTTCAATAGTTTTGAATTTGGAATTTTCCAATTTGGAAGTTCCCAGATATTTTGGAAAAGCCAGTAAGATATAAACTCCAAGATAACAACTTAAAATTCCTCCTTATTACGCAACATGAAGTGCCCTTCATGAACACGAGTGAAGCGACAAGAAAGGTCGAGTGACCGAACAGAGAACGGCAAATCTACAAGTGTCACGAACCGTAGAAGTCGTGTAGGCTAGCCAACCCCCAACCTCGTTCCTAGGGTCTCTCATCTTACCGCCCCCTGGAGCGAGCGAAGAGAGGGGCGGTAAGATGAGAGACCCTGGGAACGAGGTTGGTCAACCCCATTTTACAATCAAATGACTCAGCCGTTTTTGACTTAGATGCAGTAATGTTCATATGCGTAGAAAGATGGTCACAGATTCATAGTATTCGACCAATAATAGGTTGACAGTAGGCGATGTCCATCGGACGTTAACCTTGTGCAAACAAAAGCAAACTTCTGCTTTATGTGCGACGAATGGTGAGAGATCGACTAGAAACACGTCAAATCGGCTTTGGGCCTGCCTTTTACAACAAATAAGGTTAGACCTTTCGAAATTATCAGCTCTGTGTCTATTTCAACTTATTATAGGTCAAGTCATGTGGCGCATGCTAAAATATACGTCTAACCCGTAAATTGAAATTTGACGACGGATGGTCAAATACTTGCGTTTTTCACGTAATTTGAAAAGCTCTCGCGTCGCTCACAATCATTTGCCCAAAGAAATTTTTACAGGAATCTGTAGACCATCCTTCGCGATTCGACCACCAGAAGCTGAATCCATTTGAAGGTTTCGCACATGGTGAAAATTAATTATATTCACGAAGTACTTTTAAGTGAAAGAAATACATGTCTTCGAAATTTTTTGCACCCAAAAAGACATGTACGTTATTGGCCGGCTGGGAGGTCCGTATAGGAAAAAACTGGACCTTTTCAAGCCCGAGGTCACAGTTTTTCACTATACGGACCGACCCTAAGCCGGACAATAACATGTTTAGTGGCATTTAGTTCACCAGTTAAGTTCTCCGAAAGTGTTTTTCCGGTGTGAAATTTCGTGCAAAGATTGAAGTTGTACTACAAAAACAATTTCTGTCAGTCGTTGGGAATCACTCGAAATCAGAGTTTTCTACCGTAAACTGAGTAGCAGATAGCGAGGAAATTCGTTAAGTGTATTCCACAGAAATTCTCTCAAATACAGCAACGATCAGAGAGGTAAACTCGACTGAAATTGAGTCATTTTTTAATTAAAATTGTATAGAGAGAGACACGCGGGATTACTCGCCATTGCAGCGCCGAGCTACAAACAGCCAAACAAACTCTCACAACTTCAAAAAACTCAATTGAATTTACTTACAGTGACTTTCCTTGCCATTTAAAGGTGAATAGAGATAAACTTGCGTTGATTTATCGTCGATGGAAGTGTAAAAAGGGTGAAAAATTGACGATTACCGCTAATTCGTTCACGAAAATAGATCAGATTCCGCCCGCTGTGGCGGTCCGGGTGGGAAAATTCCGCCCGCTCCTGGAACCAATCAGATTGCAGGATTTCTTGAATTCCGCCCGCTCACGAGCTGAGAAAAAGATAAAAAGTAATATCCCTAAAATCAACCCGGTGCACATTTAAACATTGCAGAAAAATATTTGAGTGTTTTAAAGACGGAAGAATGATGTGATTTTGCATGCGAGGCTCTCAAACTTGTTCAGTAAAATGGTGCGTCAAATGACGATTTTAACGGAATTTGGTAATTTGCCTATTTCTTGGAAATAAAAGGATGTTTTGCAAGAAAAACTATCCAGTAGTTTTTTTCATGCCCTAGCCTATCTACCATAAGAATATGAGCGAAATCGAATTTTCGACCCTTGCCGCGAAATTCAGAATTTGTCTGATTTTTACAGGCAGGCACTCTTAATACTGGGAGCCATTTCCAGTCAAACGTCTATAGCTTTCACTGGTGAGCTGGATGTTGCCCGTAATAGCGAGCGTCAGTAATAGCGGGGTGTCGGCAAGGCGACTGTAAATATTCATGCGTTCTCAGGCCAGTAGGGTGGGGTGGAAGGCTCTCTCTGCCCCCTTTGTATTTCCAACTGTGTTAACTCAATAGTACCAAGCTGGTTTGGCATTTTATACATCTAGATTTGACTCCTTTAGGCGTCACTACTTGTCAACTAAAACATTATATTCAAAATGACCGCCATCTTGGGTCCGCAATCCTGGGACAAGTTTTCGAGTTTTTCAGAATTGTCACAGCGGGTCCAAAAGTTGATTCAAAGGAAACACAAAGGATGTAAAAAATGCAAGAAGTGCGACTAGTTTCCAATGAAATCCAAAATCTTACTTAAATAGGAAATGAAGATTAAAACTAAAAATTTTCGTGAAGCACCCATTTGAAACGTCATTACCAGGGAAACGTCAAACAATCAAACAAGTCAAACAATCAACAGCAGAAATGTTTTCTGTTGAATATTAGGAAACTTCAACAAAATTTGGCCACTGTAGTTTGAATGTTGTCTATGTGACAAAAATTTAAAATCAGCGCGGGCAAGCTCTGCCCTAGACTAGAACGGGTTATTAAGAAGGCACACGATCAAGGCGAAAGGGTCAACACGTTTGGTAAACACAGTTCAAAATTATTCTGTCGTCTTACTTAAATATATTTAACAACTGAGAACTGTAATGACAGCCATTCTATATACATCTTTGAGTTGAAACCTTAAGAATTTACAGTTAGGTAATAGTTGTTTTCACGATTAACTTTTATCATTTGCATGACAACACACTTCAATGTGGATAGAAGGCAATTTTGGCTGAAACTATACAATATTGCTCGATATTATTACCCCACTGGATGCCAGCATTAAATTGTGATGTAAATGAAAAGGTTAGCCGGAAAAAGGGCTTTTCAACGATCGTCGCTTTTCTTGTCAGTGGTAAAGATACCTTGACAGTGAACTCTCTAAGACAGCAGCTGTCCTCCATTCATTTGAATTTCAAGCTTTGATTAGCGAGCATATGGCAGTGTGCCTTTAGTTGATGTTGGTGAAATAAGCATTAATTCCTCTCTAAATTTCACCGTAGTAGGCGATCTTGTGGGTCTGAGGTAAGCTACTTGAAAAATAAGTCTGCTCGCTCTGTTAGTATCTGTTTGCGTTGGCGAAGCTATCCCTATTACTGCCTTAGTGAAAAAAATGCGACCTGTTTCTCGATGCTAATATAGCCGTATTCCACTCCCTAGTGGTCTATTTCAAGCTGAAAAATTATCTATTCTATGACTTCACGAGAAAGACTACCGCTATCTCAACTTTTCCTTGGCGTTTCTAGGACCGTGTAATGCAGTAATGAAAATTTGCTTAAAATATTCATTAACAGGAAAGCCCGATATTGAGTTGACGAGACCAATAATTGTTAATAAACGAGTTTGCATCTGTGTTCACGGACCATTCTCCAGTCGTATGCCCTTCGAAAATGCATGTTCAGAGTTTTGACATATGTAGGTTACCGCCTGAAACCCGTATGAATACAGGTAGAAAAACAAGTTATTCTGTTTCAAAGCTGCCAAGCCGCAGATGTACATTTGTTCTTGCTAACTGAAGGTCAATTGCCTTTGGGCGTCATTCTTCTTTGTATAGAAGCAGAGCCGTGACTTTTCAACTCAAATATACACCGGTGTTTCAGTAAAACTACTTCGAGCGTTCTGCACCCGACTAAAATGAGCACAAGCTAGCGTGTACGCCTCCACAAGGCTATAGTGTATGAGAGTGCAAGTAAAAAAAAAAATATCAGAATAGAAATTATTGAATTTCCCAGCCAAGTTTCCATGAAATATGATAATCATGAAAATATGATACCGAAGCAATTCTGTAGCTACCAGTTGTCCCTCATCACACCAGCTGTATGTCATAAATTCAAAAACCACCAGGATGATAAATTATGCTTCTTTGAAGCTACAATAGAGCGTTCTTGTTATTACAGTTTCGCTGATAATTTTGTTCTTTTCGCCAGGATACATTCCTATTTCAATTATGATGTTCGTCAACAACAGCTCAGAAGTCTCTCTCAGTGCTGAGCAGAATGGAATGTGTTTGCTGCCGATTGATTTTAAGGCTATGACGATAACGTATGCTTCTATATACAGCGTCCTTTTGATTGCTTCACTCATTGGGAATTCCCTGCTTATCTTCGCCTCTCTGAAATCAACTATCACAATGAATCTGTTGATAGCCAACATAGCTGCTTCAGATCTCTTGTTCTCCATAGTTCACTTTCCTCGTGAGATCGTGACTCAGATGAAAGGCTCGACGGCTTTTCTGGTCCATGGGTGGATTGGATCGGTGCTCTGCAAGATAGCTGCCTTCACTACTGATGTTACCATTGCGGTGTCCACACTGTCCTTGATTTTGGTTGCCGCTGACAGGTTGGTGGCAGTTGTATTTCCAAGCCATTATCGTCGAATCACTGTCAAAAAGCGACGGTTTCTCATCCTTTGCACTTGGATTGTAGCAATGGCAATTCATTCTCCATATTTCTACACTTTCCGTTTGGAAACAGAAAATGGTAATGTTGTATGCGTCTCAAACTGGGAGCCGGCCTTCAATCATGAGTCAACACATACCCGCTACTACACTGCGTTACTAGTAACTGTTCTGATTGTGCCGCTGATAACAGTGTGCGTACTTCAGACCATAACGCTGTTGAAACTACGGAACGACGAAATGGAGTCTTTTCGTACCCCCATTGCCAATAAACGACACAAGAAGAGAAACAAAATGCTGCTGAAGATGTCTGTAGTGATCGCTTCGGCCTTTGCATTGTGCTGGCTACCTTTTATTGCTTTTCAGTTTATTCTTCTTTTCTTTCCGAGTTCATTTCCAAATTGTAGTTTAGGTTTTACAATATTTACTCAGTTTGCCATTCTTTTTTCGTTGTGTCATTGCATAGTGAATCCATGTATTTGCTTTACTTTTATGCGCCAGATTCGGGGTGGGCTAAAATTCATAAGGTAAAGAGACACGGGAAGGAAACAGTCTTTTGACAGTTTAATGACATTTACATTTCGTCTACTTGAACCAGGCCACCTAGAAGAAAACTAGTCAATCAAAACGTAAACTGGAAACAATGGATTAGTATCCTTTTTCGTGAGGGCAAGTAAGGGTCTGTTTGACATACTGTACATAAATACTATCGACTTCTCTATCGACCACTGTTGAAAAGCGCACAAGCGGGATTCCAATTTTGGTTATAGAACTATTGTTTGTTCTACAATAGACCTTTCCCGCATTCCACTTCAATGCGTACGAATAATAGCACCACAGCGAGGTTGGGGTGGACATTTTCATACATTTTTTGTATTTTTGTCCACCCTGACCTCGACTTGGCGCCGTTGTTTGTTGGAATGCGGGAAAGGTCTATTAAATAATTTTGGTTTTATTTAAGAAAGAGATCGCCTTTTTTCTCAAAAAACGCTCTCATTGGTTAACTCTTTACCAAGTGTCCCGTTTCGAGTAGTCGCACTGCAAAGGGGAAAGGCTTTTCTTCTGTATTTTAGATCCAAACAGAACTAAAATTATGACTCAGTCTCTTTGCTTTGGGCAGCAAATGCTACCAAAGCTCAAAAATTAAGACTTAAAAGAAACACTGTTACCATTTTAAGCATGATTTTGAAAATCTCAACAACATATATCGATCATTGGAAACTGAACAATAGTGATTTTACTTTGTAGAGCAGTACTCGACAAATGATTAAAACCCATTAGGAGGTGAGGATGGCTAACGAAGGCGAAGATGGAATCGGATTGTGATATGCATTTTGAAAAAGGATCAGGATGTCAGTTTTTTTCAAGGGTTCAAGGTTGGCTCGAAAATTGTTCAAATTTTGCAAAAATTTTGCTGCAGTGTGGACTTTCTTCAAGAAATTGCTTTTAATCATTTACTTAGAACTAAGTTCTTATTACATAAATTTAGGGACCATTTCGTGAATTTATAACAGTTTTAACCAAATATATCGTGACAGTGTCCCTTTTAGGGATGGCAAACTGTAATCAGTTATTTAAATATTTCTATCAGTAGCTTTCTACTTTAGAGCTAAAATGGAACTCTTCCCATGAAGACATCTAAAAGTCTTGATAGAAAGTTAAAGTAACACATTCTGTGGGAAAAGGTATGAAACATAGTGGTTTTGATTGAGGATAATTTTCGTGACCTTCTTAAAAGAACTAATTTATTTGATTATAGCATTATAACGCAATAGCAAGGGCATATTCTGTGGCTTTCTCTGATCGTAGCTTCTTAGATTTCCATAACAAAACAGCTTCAGATTAACATCGATTTTAGTGGCAGTACCTTCCTTTGTTAGTGTGCACACGTTCTGCACATTACTGTGGTGGCAATTAACAAAATCGACTACGCCACTAAAGCAAAATTTTCTACTGTGTCGAAAGAAAAGCCAGGAACACTAAAATGTCTTAAATAGCATTATATTGCTAGCCACTGGCTATTAAAGGCACTTAAATGTTGAAATATAAGTAAATATAAATTAAAAAAGCTGGTATCAGCTCCAAATATGGAAAAAAAAAATTAAAAAAAGTTAAAAAAACTGCAAATGATTGCAATGATCGAAGGTTCGCAATCTTTAAGAAGCGATGTCTTGAGGAAATGCACAAGTTCATTCCCCACTAATTCATTATCTTGCCAGTTGTTCGCCATAAGCTTAATCTAGTGACGATTCCTTATATATCCTTGTGGCCGAAGAGGTCCGGATTGCCAACAAATTAGCTTTTTCCTTATTGTTTTGTTCATGGCGAGCGAAGTCCCCGTCTCAGTGCCTGGAGATACGTGTGGGGACAGCCCCTGTGCTTCCTGCATGAACACAGATTGGGACTGATCTCTCGGCAGAGAAGGGAAGATGCAGCTACGATTACAATAGATTATACTACGAGCAGCAGCTGTCAGCTGTAAAGAGCTTGGCCATTGTGGCTCCAAAAAAAAAAAAAAACTTTGGAAGAACTGACTTATTTGCTACGTGCAAATCTCTGTTTTATAATATATAATGGTCTACCCAACCGGAAGTCGTTTGACGGAATGAAGAGCCTTATATCAAAGTCATTGCCCACAAAGTAGGACATTTGATATTGGTGACTCTCACATGAATGTCGCACTATTGCGCTTGCTCCGTGTGATGAAAATCCAGAATGGCGGCTCGTCAAAAAAGAGAATCGCGGCAACCAAAACGTTTTATTGACGAAGTTAAGCAAACGATGCCTTGTGCTATGAAAAAAAGCCAAAAAAGGACAACAACCTCTACGATACTGAAGTGACCGAGGTGAGCAAAGAAAAAATGTAGGAACATTCATTTTGTTGGCTATGGAAATGAATTTGATGAATCATTTGTCCGCCTTGAAAAAATTTATGTTCCAGCCGAAACGTTAGAAGGCAGAAGGCAAATGTTTCACGGCAATTTATATAGAGCGATTAATCGAAAACTGTGGTCTGGCAGGAAAGAAGACCCGGAGGTCAGAATAGAATTGCCAGTAGAACAGGATGTGTTTGACACTGGACGGGATGATATAAACTAAATAACTGTGAGAAGAAAAAAAAAGAGGAGGGCAATATTATTAAGTTTCGATAATGCTCGAAAAAAAAAAAAAAAATATATATATATAATAAATATTTATAAGTTTACTTACTTGTTGATCTCGTAAGTATACGAAGGACTATTCTCCTGGCTGAATTTCGCGTTTGAATCGTCATTTGGACCTCCAGAATGATCACCTATTGCGGTCACCGTCGTGCAACACGCAAATACAACAAAGAAAACAAGATAGAAGATTTTCGAAGTCATTTTGCCACGCCGTAATCCATGCCAACTCCCACGAATTACATATCAAAATGTTGCAAACTTATTCATGTGTTTTTAATTAAAATTTGGTGGTACATTTATTATTTCAAGCATGCGCTGTCGAAAAAGCCCAGTTTTCCCTGGTGCAGTGATTTTTAAAAATTTACATAAAACCCACGTAAAAATTTGTAAAAATGCCATGCCTAAATCGCGACAAAATCTCTCCAGTTTGTTATCGATAGTAGGTTACATATTTTTAAATCATTTCTGGTGGTACATTTGAGAAAGAAATACCACTTTGGGAAAGAGAAGCAATATTCCACCCAAAATAGCGTGTTTTGGGAACAATTCAGTTTACCGGATGTCGGATCACTCGATACTCTGTATGGCAAATGTCGCAATGCCTTTGATATCCGCGACTTTACAGTTTCTATAGTAGTACCAGTGGGCTTTTGAATTTTTTTTGGTTTCCACAGCAACGCGTAGCTAAGGGTAACGTGGCATATCATAAAACATAATGGACACGGAAAACAAGCTAGAACCACTGAAATGAAAAGTATTGCTGATAAACTAAAACCAGCCGAGGAATTTTGTAAATTCTAATAGATTGAGTTTCTCATTTCCATGGAAATTGGCGCCTGTCCAGCCTGGCACTGCATAGGTCTGTATAGTCTGAAAATGCTTGAGCTATCACTGTGCCTAATTTCACGTTTGTAACAAAAAAAGTGCCTGAGATTTGGAATTATGCCGTCGGACTATAGCTGTTGCAAATTTTGCCGTTTGTCTGATGTTTCATTCAACAGAACCACTGTCTTTCTCCTGGTCTGTCTCCATATTCGGTGATTCGATATCCAGCTCCTTTTGAGAGATTGTCACGCGATCTCGCGACTTTGTAGCAGTGATCAGCCATCCACGACAAGGAGGTTTGCAAGATTTGCTGAATGAAATGAAAAAAATAAATAACTAAAAAATAGCATAAAAAGATAGATCTATTTCACTATCAGATTTTGTCAAATTTCTAAACGAAGGTGATTTTCTTTCGGGTAACTTCCTGTCCTCGCAAAACGACGGCGGTGACCTCGGGTGACATCGGATTTCACCATGGGAAGTCGTACCGAGATGACCTCCTTCTGATGGATCTAGGAGCGGGCGCTTTAGTCGAGACGAGTGAAAATATGGCGAGTACAATTCTTTGGTCATGACCCAAGTAGAGACGAAGACAAAGCGAAGTATTTTCACGGTGAGTTTCTTACACAATATGGGAATAGCAATCGCTAGGAATCTTTCAATGATAATCAATACTAAACCCTGGCTTGGCACCTACATATCGCTCAGCAAAGTGCATATGTTACAGTGAAAAATGTTCCTTTTTTCATCGGCCGGGAAATCGTTCGAACTGATGATTTGTCTGAAGATTAGGCAAGGGATTAGAAACACTGCCACCAGAAGAGCGGATGCAGCCATGTTAGCGATATATATAAGAAGCAGGATCGGTTCTCTTATTCTAATGAAGGCAGTAATGCGGAACATGTTTCCTACCAAAGATACGTGATTAAACAGAGTGAAGACATCGAGACATGTATTGTTATGGGAACCGGTCTTAGTCCCTCTACTATATATGGAACAATGTTCTTTTGAATAACTGCTATTTTTTTGTCAGATCAAACTCGTCTGACATCTCTGAAGAAAGGTTCATGACTGAATTCCTGAGCCTTAAGGCCAAATGATGTATCGCACATTCTGCGTGGGCTGCACTCAAGCTTGAATAGTTCATGTTGTCTACGTTTGGCATAAAAGCAAAAGTCATTTATCGCAGCTGGCGTTTTCGGCGATCAAGGCAAAATATACATCGTGAAACTCGATAAAAGCGCAACTTGATATGAATCACAGTCTGTGTCGTCTGTTGCTTTATCAGTTGCAGATTGACTTATCCATCTAGCAGTCTAGACTCGTGCTATCTGAACTGTATTGATTACAACGTGACGTTGATTACAATATCACGATGCCACTTATCCTTGTGGCAGATGACATCCCTTGATGAGGTATTTTCACTCTAAGGAGGTTACCTTTCCCATTTAATTTACCATCAGAACCCTTAACAGCTTTCAAGGACAGGTACTTCTGAGCCAAATTAATGGTTGCTTTTTATCAGTTCTCGCCAGTTTTGTTTTTTCCCTCCAAATCCTAAATGAATGAAAATTAAGTTACGTTGCTATATTGAGGAGTGGGAGGCATTTTCAATTGTCTGTAAACAATTGACAATTCATTCGTTAAAACCGAAAGCGTTGTACGCGAAGGTCAGCAACTGGACCCGCGCCACCAATTGAACAAACAGATTGCTTTTAAAATCCGTTACAAAGCACTCCGCCATCTTTAACTTAGAGGTTGAAAGTCGGCGTTGTCTTCTTTGATTTGGGTAGATACGCCATGTATGGTGATACAAACTGTACCGCTTAATATCGTTAAAGATGGCGGAATGTTTTGTGGTGGGCTTTGAAAGAAATCTGTATGCTATAACACTTACAGCAGTGATGGCTCTTCCTAGATTTTAAACGGCATTTTGAGTAGCTTTTTCGACAAATGTTGATATCTCTGATGACGAAAGCGGGATGGCAATGGATATTCTCTTTAAACCTCGGGTCGAGACAGCGGAACAGATGACACAAAACTGGACATTTTGCAATCCAAGAATCAACGAGAGCGCAAAATTGCGTTTCCATTCTATTTTACACCTGAAAACATAAGTTGAGGGAACTTATACGTTGAATCTTCTTCTACCGCGATTTATTGATATCGTGAGAATGTCACAAAATGTAGCTCTGAAAATATATGAAAGAAATGTCTCAAGTGCTTCTTTTCGCCGAATTTAAACTGGAAATTGATAGGGAAATACTTATGTAGATATTTCTTGTTGATTTCGAGTTATGTTAAGACAGAAAAATGGCCAAAAATCGAAAAGTACTATGTAAACAGTATGCCAGCACAGAAAAAATATTGAAGTCCCCAAACATTTTATGGCTCTTTTGGGAACTTTAGTGATTGCTCTCACTATCCATGTTAGAATAATGTGTATTTACTTTTGCCCAATGCAGATATTTGCCATCAATTAAAGGCTATTCACAACACCACGAAATATGCACCTGACTTAAGATGGAGCCACGGAGAGAAATCAAATTGTCTAATTCAATTGAATAACTGTGCTTTGAGACTGATAAAAGTAGAACATGATCCAGTGGATTTCATTTTCACATGGCCTTTCTTGTTGTATAGAAATGCTAAATCAAAGATAGGTAATTAAATATGCATAGATTAGTGACAAATAGCCATTTTTGGACGGGGCCCCCCCTAACTTGAAGGGAATAAAATATTTTGACCTAATATCTTGCCATGATCATTTACTCGACAAACCCAACATTTGTGCCAAGTTTGAGCGAAATCGGTGATTTGAGCTGTATCACCTCCTGCCTGGTTCTGCCTGGTTTTCTCATGGACACACTCTTAATAAATTTTTATTGTTGTTGTTATTGCTGTTGTTATGACTTAACAATTTGATCAGTAGCTTTTTCTATTAAAACTCAAATGGAACTGTTCCCAGCAAGACATCTAAAAGTTATGGAGCCTGCAATGGTACAGAGGGTAACAAACGATAAACGGCAGCTAGATTGGTGCTGATTCTGGGTAATATTCTTGACCTCCACAATCAAAAACTAATTTATTTGATTAAAACATTGTCAGGTAATGCTTCGCTGTTGAGTGTATGTTGTTGCTACTTTTGATGATAGTTTATTCGATTTTGATATTCAACTTCAAGTTAAGTATCGAGAATATATATTATCGGGCATTTATAGAGAAGACACTGAAGGTAAACATTGTAAGTTGACTTGAGACTTAAAACAACCAGACGCCTGAAATACTGACAGATGAAACGTCAGTAGGCGCCTCGAGCTCCAACAAAAGCAAGTTTCAAAACTCGGCGTTCTCGTTCATAACTAGTCAGCAAGTAGATTATGAGCTCGAGATTTCTATGAGATGATAGTTGATGAGGTCAAAGACCGAATCAACTATTACCTCGTAGAAATCGAGAGCGAATAATCTAATTGTTTTAGTAGAATCCTAACTGAAATTTCCATCAAATAACGAATCCAATTATTTCTGGTCTTAATGGGCCCTTTGCAGCTGGGGTCACGTGACCAAATTTTTCGTAAAAAATTTTCATATTATGGGCTATAACTTGAAGAATACCAGAAATGGAAAGAGCGCATCGAAAATACCAAAATGGCCAAGTTTGAGGCCCCTGGCATTAAAGAGTAAGTTTATACGACGGTTTGAATTTTCTGAAAATTTAGAGGATTTGTATAGAAAATGTTGCTGGAGAGCAAGACCTTGCTCTCCAACAACTTTATCCATACAAATCTTCTTATTCTTCTAAAAATTCAGACAGTTGTAAAATCTTATTCTTTAATGATCGGGGCCTCAAACTTGGCCATTTTGATATTTTCGACATGCTTTTTCCGGCATTCGTTACGTTATAAGCAATAGACTGCAAGGCTGATACTACGTGAAAAACGTTTCGAGACACCAACATGACAAGAACCAATAAAGTAGGATCGCAACAGAGGACAGTACCATGCTTAAAAAACGCAGCGTAAACATGGTACTGGCCATGCGGTGGAATGTTTAAATGTTTAGGCTGGCCTTGTCCAGCCACATTTATTCTTTTGCTTTTCGAGACACCAATCTTGACACTTTGTCTCCTTGCGCCCCGAAACATGTGATGTGGCAACGCGTGTTTCGGGCCGCAAGTGAGTTCAAAGTACGGAACTTGATATAGTGCACGGGTCATTTTGCAATTTATGTGCGTTGGCTGTTGGGCTGGCGTTACATATCTTCGCTACGCAGTGCAGACGAGCCTCAAGAAGGGCGAAACAACTGTCCACTGTTGCGATCCTACTTTATCGGTTCTTGTCATGTTGGTGTCTCGAAACGTTTTTCACGTAGTATCAGCCTTGCAGTCTATTGCTTGTCTTCATACATTTTTTGGCTGATCAGATCTCTTGTAGATCCTACGTTGGCAGCGTTTATCGTATGCGGTCCCTTGCAGTTTCTGGTTTCAGTTACTTTATAGCCCATAATTTTATGAAAAATAGGTCACGTGACGGCTTAGCTGCAAAGGGTCTATTAAACTTCACGCTTTAAAGAATTCGCGCGGACTGAATTGTCAATTTGACATTTGTGTACGCGCGATTATAAGTATCTTTCAAAAATTCTCGAGCTTTTTTCAATTCAAGAAACTGTAAATAGCCTCCTTTTAGTCTTCTCAAGAATTTGATTATCCATTTGTTTGTAAATGTTCTTTCAAAACTTCGGTGAAACGAGGAATTTTGTCGACCACACCAAGCTTCTGCACACTGAATTAGTATTACCCATCTAGTGGACTACTGCAAATCCTGCATTTTAATTGGCTACGCTACTAGAGGACTATTAGTAATAGCCCTCGAGTAGCGAAATTGGCGCCATCGACCGTGACGCTTTCTTTCGTTTTATTCCCAAATAAATATTTCTTCAATTTGCATTTGCTAACTTTATCATTGCCCTTTCTGTCCGACTAGTTGGGTGATACTAAAACAATTAGACCCTTCGCCCTCAAGGGCCACTGGTCAATAGCCCATTTGGATTTTAGCGATGGCAATTCATTCTCCATATTTCTACACTTTCCGCTTGGATACAAGAAATGGCGAAACTTTTTGTATTACAAACTGGGAGCCGGCCTTCAATCACGAATCAACACATACCCGCTAGTACATTGCGTTACTGGTTATTGTTTTGATTGTGTCGCTGATAACTGTTTGCATACTTTAAGACTATAACGCTACTGAAACTACGAGACAACAAAATGGGGTCTTTTCATACTTCCACTGCCAGTCAACGACACAAGAAAAGAAACAAAGTACTGCTGAAGATGTCTGTAGTGATCGTTTTAGCTTTTGCATTGTGCTGGCTACCTTTTATTGTCTTTCAGTTTCTCCTTCTTTTCTTCTCGAGTATAATCCCACGTTGCAGTCTACGTTTTACAGTATTTAGTCAGTTTGCTATTCTGCTTTCGTTGTGTCATAGCACAGTGAAACCATGTATTTGCTTCATTTTTATGCGTCGGATTCGTGTTGCGCTAAAATACCCAAAATTGATGAGAAAATCTGTTAACGAAACAGCCTTATGACATTTAAAGGGGAAACATTCAAGCCGTATTTTCAATCTCGGGCCCAAACAGTGCTAAAATTAAGACCGTCACTTTGCCCTCGCAGCAAAATAAACGCTCTTAGATTACCAAGATGAAGATATTAAGTGAATTGTTCAATAAAGAGCAAATTGTCATCCATTTTAAGAGCTTTCGTTTGCTGCCGCAGTGAGGCAGTCCGAAGTGATCGAAAGCAGCGGGAGCAGCCTTTATTATAATTGAAACAAAATATGTAATAATATAATATGTAGCCAAAATTCTCGATTTGCTGTTCTGACCAAATCCTTTGCGTTACACTGATTTGGGTTGTTTAGTTCATTAACAGTGATATGTGTTGTAGAAGCTGTTGCTATAGAAACTACAGTACTTTTCTTGAAAACATCCCCCTTTAATTACACTTTATAGTTTTTTGACAATCTCGTGAAAAGATTATAGGTTCCAAAAAGCAGGTATGTGCTGGTTGGTTACCTTGCATCTATAAAATACAACATGTTTCATGATCACTTTCGTGAAAGGTTAGAACGTCTTGGAAACAATCTGGCTTGTAGCTTATCGCAATTAGCAGCTGTATACATATACCGAGTTTAAAAGCCATTTCAACAAGAAGACATTATGAAAGGTAAACAGTGTCACTTTATTTGAAATTTGATCACCAGACGCCAGAATTAATTCAGTTTTGAGATGTTAATTCATGTGTTACTATTCAGTCAGTTACTCTTTGAAAGGCCCACATGAAAAGCAGGCTTTCTTTTCAGTTTTATGTGAAGATCAAAGGTAATTGACAAAGGAAACGGAAAAAAGATCCTGCCTAAGGTTTGGCTAAATGTTTTTCTAATCTTAGGCCCAGTTCAGACGCCGAACTTTTCATGAGCCGAACCTAATACGTTGAATTAAGCGCATCAAAAGTTCGGCGTCTGAATTAGTTAAGAACGGCTATTTGAATTTGGAACGGCTCAGCCGCTTTGATTCAGACGTCGAAGTTTTCATGTGTCGAAACTAATGCATACACCTTGCCTGAAAACCGCTGATGTTTCGATGTGTTTTGGTTCAAACTAAATTAAGTTCGGTGAATTAAGTTCGACGTCTGAATCAACAGGCGTACTTTTGATAATTTAGGTCGGTCCAACTCCGAATTAAGTTCGGCTCATGAAAAGCTCGGCGTCTGAACTGGGCCTTAGTTTCTTTTTGAGAATTTGAGAAATATATTTGTCAAAAGCGATTTGTTTTGTTGGTATGCCTTCGTTCATGTAATGAACTATATTACACAGTAGTTAGCTGGGACTCAGTAGTTTGAAATTATTGTTCAGTTTCGTTATTCGATAAGGTGCAATACAAAAATTTCAAAGTTATTCAGTTTACCTTTTCAAGGTAACATTCATTAAAAAGACTGTTTATATTCAAATATTCATCATATTCAATGTGATGTTTTGACCGCAAGTTCAGCATAAATTAGACCATCTGCTGTGGTCTCAGTTTGTTTTTGTCTCATTCCAAAAATTGACCTCTCCCAGGACAATGCGAGATGCTTGAAATACAGCTTTTAGCAGGCTTTCTGACTTCAGCCAACGTTGGTACATCTTCAAGTTTGTGAAAATAAACCGGTGTTTATTTATATATAAATATATTTGATTTCTGTTTCTGCATCATGTTTCATGCACCCTTTATCGCCCTGGTGTAATATTTTCTCTGCGTATCGTCTCAACTTGTCGAGAGATCTGGTTGGTGTGGTGTCACTTTCTGAGAATTTTTGAACCACTAAAGATTTTAAAAGTAATTTTCGGGTCAATTATCTTTTTATTTGTACACTGATATACATTTTGTGCAGTTTAATTAACTTACGTATAGCTTATCTCGATCCATTGTCGATGTTTTTAATCAATTGATTCAGTTCATACTTTTAGTCGTGCCTCCTCGAGTTGTGATGCACTTTGGACTTTGGAGAGCTCTCAAGAGGCTAGAGTTACTTTCGGCTGCACCACGATCAATTCTTAGGCTTTTTTCGTGCTCTCCAAACTTCCTAAGGAAATCATATAACTCGACGGTGCACGGTAAGGCATGAATCGATTGATAAGTAGAACTCAGCTTAAAACTAAGGGAATGGTGTCTAGATGGCGGGGATATTGAGGTTATTTTCAATTGCATTTTCGGCGTTTTCGCGGCCATGATTTGAAATTTCAGCCATTTTTTTTTGCCTATCAGTAAATTTAAAGATCCCAGCTATCTAGATTAAAAAACGCGTCAGATCTCAGCGGACAGTTATCGGTTGAAACCCTATCGAGACATTCTAGCCACGGTAGAAAAATTCAATGATTCACCAACTACGGTTTACCTTCACTTTACCTTCTCGTCGTTTATTACATGTAAAAACTGAGGCACCCTTAAGTTGAAGGCGATTACGATATTATGGTGCATCAAATGTAAGCTGAGAGGAATAGTGATTTTAAAAAGCTTCGCAATATTTATTAAAACACCTGCAATTTATCTGCATCCATTAAAGACAGGAATAAGTAATGAAAGCATACTTTACATGTTAGTTTTAAAACAGTGTCGGATAAGCATTGTTCTCCAAGACATTTGTCCATCTGATGAGATTCTAAAATTCCAGCTCATGGTAATTAAATTGCTTTTAGAGCTGGTGTCGGGTCAATAACAGTCTAAAAAGTGTGATCACCACTTCGATGATCTACGATGCTGAGCCATCAATTTTAAAAAGTAGCCCCGTTTGCAGGAAGAGAAGGCGTAGTGACATTAGAACGATTGTTCTTAATCTTTTATTTAAATTGATTAAATTGCGAGCGATTCACTGCCTGAAATCATCCTCGTAATACACGCAATGATGTCTAAACTAGTAAATAATGATTTAAATAAAAAGGGGAGAAATTCATCCCATGAAGATGTTACAAATTACACGGCATCATACATGTAACCATAGGTTTCACCTGACCAGATTTGACACAACATTCGTTGCTTGTATGGAAGCTTTTCCAGAATTCTAAATATTTTTAAGTGCATGTATACCATGACGTCTAACTCTAAACGCACCTCAAATGAACGTCACCAACCAGAATAGGAATTTTTGTTGTTCCAAAATATAGCAACCAATCATGCGCTGCCTGTTGTACTTGAGGCACCATACGTGCCGTAAATAATCTATTCAAAAAGCCGCCAGGATATGCGAGTTATTGACCAGGCGTGAGGGCAAGATGGCTGGATATTGGCAAAGTTTTATTTCGTGCTTAAGGACTTCGACTCCGTCTCGGTCCGTAAACTCACAAAAAACGAGGCCATTATCCAGCCGAACAAGCTTGCCCAAAAAAGGATTTATCTTTGGCTTTCGGTAAATTTTTCTTACTGGACACGGCGAGTAGTCACGAGCAGGCAAGATAGCAGACGATACACACCTCTAGTTGGGCTTCACGCCTAACACTTCATCAAGTCAATCCGAAGCAATTGAAGCCATGGAACTCTGCATAAGGAGAATCTGAGCATGGATGTTTACTGATAAGTTAAAGTTGGATGACGAAAAACTGAATTCTTAATAATTGGTACACGCCAACAGCTCAGAAAAGTT
This sequence comes from Orbicella faveolata, assembly GCF_042242905.1. Lineage (NCBI taxonomy): Eukaryota > Metazoa > Cnidaria > Anthozoa > Scleractinia > Merulinidae > Orbicella > Orbicella faveolata. The sequence goes on from NW_028301564.1 coordinate 19,084,068, forward strand.
TATATCGAGAAGCTATTGGTCGGTGATGTGAGCGTTGTTCCTGTTGAAACCTTGGAGCTTGCTTTGATACCAGCCTCAGTGACGCACACTGCTTAGACACGTAAAGCTGCTTTTTATCATCTGCACATAATATAAGACGCATCAGGAAGTTTCTTACGATGGAGTTTACCAAGGTGCTGGTGCAAGCCTTCATAATGGGAGTCATTGATTACTGCAACAGTCTTCTCTATGGTTTACCGACTATTCATATCAATAAGCTGCAACGCGCAAAATGCAGCTGCTAGGTTAATTGATTTGTTTAACTCCGCGCTTTAGGCATGCAACTCACGTGTTTTACCTCTTTCATTGGCACTAGTTAAACTGCGAATTGCTCTTTTTATTTTACGTTATACAGGGCCCCCGTTGATACCAGTCCTGCGACTGAAGGGGTCACCCTGTTTAAATATTGATTATTATTATTATTATTATTAATTGATTTTAAGAGTTTAATGACTTTTAAGGTCATACATGGGCAAGTACCTTACCACGTTTGTAATCTTATTTAGGTCAGGAATTTTTCCACGTATGGTCTTCGCTCTAATCCTGAACTTTTGCAAGTACCTCCATCCTTAATGAAGAAGACACTTGGCGACAGAGCTTTTACTGCCACTGCGCCATCCCTCTAGAATAAACTGCCGAAGAGCAATAAGGGCGAGGGCAATTTTGAACGTTTCAAGTCCAAATTGAAGACATTTTTATTTAGAGTTGCTTATAACGAATAGGTCTTCATATTTTTCTTTTTCTTTCGACTAGAACTGTAAATAATCATTTTTAATTAATCCTTTTAATTACACCCTTTGTTTTATATAAGAATACATTCTATAAGAATATATTGAGGCCGAAATTTGAATAAACCAGAGACTGAGGTCTTGATAAAAATATAATTTTGTGTATTGATAATTTAAAAATATAATACAATTAAATGTTTTTAACTAAACCGAATGAAATTCTTCCTTTCTGTGAACGGCAAAACTAGCCAAAAAGCACCAAAAGCAGCACTAGCCGTATGTTCAATGCTAATAACATTTCTGCAAGAAGTTATGTGCGTCATACCAGGTTTTAATGCCTGTAGGCTGGCCCCCAAATTACTTTTAAACTTTCCAGGCACCAAATACATTCGAAAACAGAAATGTCATACTCAATCATCCATGAATATTCACAAGAATATTTTCAGCCTTTGTAGCTCTATCTTGCCCGCTCGGGTAGCCAATCACAACGCAGGATTTGGTTCATCTTGCCCGCTCACAGAGCAAACTATATTTAACCAATAGACCACACTTTCTATAGGTTTCGAGGGGTAATGACCCACGCGCGATGTTGGGAGAAGACGAGAAAAGTTGGCAAATCACGAGCCTTTAGGCGAGGGATTTACAAACGTGTTTGAACGCGTTTTGAGTGTTTTCCCAACATCCCAAGGGTTCTTACCCCCACAAACCCATATAAAGTGTGGTGTATTGCTTTTAAGAACAGCAGCTATGGAAAATGTTTGCCAAAGAAAAGAAAATTTATTTTACTTTCGTGATCAAGTTGTTTATTCTCAACAAATTCGTCGTATGACGCAGGAAAATCAATCACAGAATGAAAACACAGCACAAAATCCGCAGAGCAAAGCCGCGAAGACATTTAGCGCTATAAATATTCTAGGAAAGGAAAGGAAAGGAAAAGTTTATTGCTGAAAGACAGAGAGAGTATTAATCAGTTCAAAAGGAATTTGACGGGCAAATGCAGGAATATGTAGCCGGAATCAGTATCACGAAAGTAACAGACTCTGCGAAAAGTTTGCAAGTAGTACAAAGTTCATGCGCTTGGGGAAGTGATTCAATGACAACTTCCAAAAGTTTGCGAATGGAATGAAGGATACGTTAGTGCTAGAAACGTTGCTGCTGAAATTTATTCCGAATTAATTTGCTTATATTAGAGGATACGAAGTCCGTGTTTCGCCGTATTTTGCTGAATGATAACCATTACTTGGGCCGGCTAAATTCATTTATCGTGTTATGCATTCATGGATTTGATTTAAGCTTAAACTTAAAAGTACTGTTAAGCTTAATGGTAACTCAAAAGAAATATTTTACTTGCTTTTTTAGCCACCCGAATTCATCATTTAAGCCCAGCTGTAGTCTGAACTGCGTCCTCCACAGACCTTGGAAAGCACTGAAAGCGCTTATTACTTTCTTTTAAAGTCAAGCGCAAACAAAATCGGCGTAAAAATTTTAGCCATGTAAATTGAAAAAGATCAAGCATTATATAACATTCAAATTCTGGTCCTGCTTTTCTTACAAATTTCTATGTATAAGTTGAATTCAAAGATATTCGTGTTATTGATATCTCAGGCGAAAAAAAATATATAAAGCATATGTTTTCGCTAGTGTTCTGAGTTCTCTAGTTCTCAAGTAGTGCTGCGTATCGGAAACCATGTGTTTATCGGTACAATTAGTGAGAGGTTTTTTGACCAATCAGAGCGCGTAGTATGTCAGTTATTTTATGAAATATGATAAATTATGCTGCTTTGAAGCCAAATAGTCAATCCTTCTCACAGGTATGTTAATCATCAGTTTGTTTTTTTCCCCAGATTGTGTTCCTGTTTCAATAACGATGATCGTCAACAACAGCTCAGAATTCTCTCTCAGTCCTGAGCAAAACGGAACGTGCTGGCTGTCGATTGATCTTGTGGCCGTCATGAGAACTTCCGCTTCTATATACAGTGTACTTTTGATTGCTTCACTCGCGGGGAATTCCCTGCTTATCTTCGCCTCTCTGAAATCAAATATCACAATGAATCTGTTGATAGCCAACGTAGCTGCTTCAGATCTCTTATACTCCATATTTCACTTCCCTCGTGAGATTGTGTCTCAAATCAAAGGCTCGACGGTTTTTTTAGTCCATGGACGGATTGGACATGTCCTCTGTAAGACCTGCAACTTCACTGCTGACGTTACCATTGCGGTGTCCACACTGTCCTTGGTTCTAATCACCGCTGACAGATTGGTGGCAGTTGTATTTCCAGACCAATATCGCCGCCGAATCACTGTCATTAAACGACGGTTTCTCATCTTCCTTACTTGGATTTTAGCGATGGCAATTCATTCTCCATATTTCTACACTTTCCGTTTGGAAACAGAAAATGGTAATGTTGTATGCGTCTCAAACTGGGGGCCGGCCTTCAATCATAAGTCAACACACACCCGCTACTACACTGCGTTACTAGTTACTGTTCTGATTGTGCCGCTGATAACAGTGTGCATACTTCAGACTATAATCCTGTTGAAACTACGAAAACACAAAATGGGGTCTGCTCGTTCCACTACCGCTACTCAGCGACGCAAGAAAAAGAACAAAAATCTGCTGAAGATGTCTGTAGTGATCGCTTTGGCCTTTGCATTGTGCTGGCTACCTTTTATTGCTTTTCAGTTTATTCTTCTTTTCTTTCCGAGTTCAATTCCAAATTGTAGTTTAGGTTTTACAATATTTACTCAGTTTGCCATTCTTTTTTCGTTGTGTCATTGCATAGTGAATCCATGTATTTGCTTCATTTTTATGCACCGGATTCGTTCTGGGCTAAAATTAAGATGGTCGATGAGACAGTCTCGTAAGGAAACAGTTTTATGACGTTTAAATGGAGAACTATCAAGTCTGTATCAAAACAGTGCTAAAATTATATTTAAGTCCCTCTTAGCTCGTACAGAAATTGCCCATAGAATTTGATTTTTGTGAATCGAAAGCGATGGGAGCATTTCAGTATACTTTTACCTGTATTGGTTAGGTTAACCCAACTAGTTTTATTATAGTGCTGCGTGCATATTTACATATTTTTTATCGCTTTTCAAATTCCCATGTCTTCAATTTAACCATATGTGGAAAACCTTTAATCACCCTTTAAAACTTGAAACTGATCTCAGAGAAATCGAAACGTCTAACACTCGCATATTTAGATATTTTTATCGCTTTTCAAATTAGTCTAAATTCTCATGCATGAAGTTTTATTGTCATTTTATTATAAATTTTGATTAGGGAATCATAAATTACGTATTTAAACGGGTAGACACACAACACTGAAGACTTCCATTAATTAGAGAATCTGCTCTTTCTGCTATTCAAATAATGTTAAAATGAACTGCACTTTCTTTTCTCATGCCAGTTATATGAAAATTTACGTTTAAAGTTCTTTATTGAAATAACTAACAAATGTAGTACTTTGATGAGTTAGATATTAACGCTAAAGTCTTGTTCCTCGTTAATTAACGGCATGGATTCTACTGTACGTCGATCCACTGCTGCTTTCGTTTTCCAAACAATGTCCCTAGCCTAGACTTGAATTTTTCTTTCATTAGCTTAAATAGGTAATGCCATTTATTGCTATGGAAATACCTAAATAAATTGATTTTGTTGTTGATATTGTTGTGGTGTTTTAACAATGGTATCAGCAGCTTTCTTTGTTACGTTTTAAATGGAGTGTTCCAAGCAAGACATCTAAAAGTTAAGGAACCTGTAATAGTAGAGAGATTAACTAACACATCCTACCTCAAAAAGAAGATTGGTGCTGATTTTGGGTAATGCCGTCCTTGACCTCCTCAACCAAAAGCTAATTTATTTAATTAAAACACTGTCAGGTAATGCTATACTGCTGGCCATATGCTGTAGGTACCATTGATAAGATTTTATTCGATTTGATAACAAAAAAACTTAAAGAGAAGACATTGAAGGTAAACAGTTTCACTTAAAATTGAGACTTGAGCTTGAAAGAAACAAGCAACTGAAAGACTGATTCGAGACTGATGAATTCCAGTAGGTGCCACTAGTAATGGACGCTCATATCAGCGGTAACCAATCAGGAGCCAAGAAAGACAATAGGCTATTGTTTGGAGAACAATGGATACTATTGTTCTCCAAATCCAAGATGGCGCCTTGAAAAATCGGACCAATCAGGAAGAATTCAAGATGGCGGCACCCACGAAAGTCGGCCATGTTGGAAAACAACCCACCCAGCCTCGACGGAGGACTGGGATCGGTCTCACGGATTTCCATGGCGACACAAATCACGCCAGGGTCACGCAAAAAAATGTCATGCAACTTCAAAATCGATACTTACAGTGTCCTGTGGTCCTAAATGACAGAGGTTCGTCCGACAAGTGGCCATGATGAAGACTGAGAGACTTGGGTCCGAGTTCTGACTATAAGGAGGCTATTCGAAAGCATCATGGGACGATGACATCAACGGGAACCAATCAAAGGAAAGAAATCAGAATGAATTAAAGTACTTACAGTGGTTGGCTTCCCCAGTCCCCCTCTCTTAAAGAGAGCACTAAACCCCGAGCGTGTCGATAAGTGGGGCACTCCCCGAGGTATTTCTCGGTAGAGATGAAAAAAGGAAGGGGGTACCCCCGAAAGTCAATGATCACACAGAATTGAAAACGAAAAAACTATTTTTAATCACTGAACAAGAGGTAACAAATCAAAGTAACGTACTTGTTTTCCCTTAATCTCTTCCATTACGAAAGCAGAAGTTTGCGCTCAATACACATCCGAGGATTTAGAGTGAAGTGACGGGTCTGACACTTATGTACCTTTCTATTCGTTCCAAAGCATCCTGGGACGGTGACCTCATCGCGAACCAATCCTAGACTTGCCCCACTCCCTTCGCAGTCGAAGGGGTAAAAAATAGGGGTGAGGGGGTACTCCCCGTTCCAAAGCATCGTGGGACGGTGACCTCATCGGGGAACCCAATCCTAGACTTGTCCCACTCCCTTCTCGGCCGAAGGGGTAAAATAGGGATGAGGGGGTACTCCCTCTTAGTCTGCTATATAAAACCTTCACACGTTTTGAAACGGAGCAAACAAAGTTGTTGACTTACGAAATGGAAGTTAGAAGAAGTTGAAGACTACTAGGATTGACCCCCGAAGTAGATGAGTTCAAGGACAAATGTTTCATCTGTCAAGGCGATCTTGTCATTGACTCCTTGACTCGATGAAGTGCGAAAACTTATGCTATGGAAAATTTTTGCACAAGAGATGTTTACGGTAGGAGTTACAATACTCAGATAAGTGCGGACATTGCAAAACCTCAAATCCTCGGGGAATGAAGATGAGGAACAACTTTCACCTTGGGAGGAGGTGGTACGCGAGAGGATTACCAACGCAACGAATGCCATCAATAAGTATCGGCAAGGGGGACGGCCTTATGATATTCACAATCGTAATATTGTTTCGTGGAGGACCTTGCCGTACCATGTGAATATTTCCATCTGGTTTAAATTTTATACAAGACTCACCATCTTCGTGCAGCAAAGGCGAAACGCTACCCTGTACATCCATGCCTATGTCAACTTGCCGTGGATGACCATTACGCAATCAATAAGACAGATGGTTCAGTACAAACATCCCCACGGAAGTAATGCTCTGCGTACGCGAAGTAAAGTTTAGGTTATTGTTCCTGTCGTGGCTGCACTACGACGCTGAGGATAAAGTTATTATCAACAGATTAACCCCTCAGTCATCTTTTTCACCCCCTCCCCCCCCCCCCCCCCATTTACCCTGAAGACACAGCTAGGGTGTAACGTGTAACTTTTATTGTAACTCCAAAAACTCCTAAAAACAAAACAAAACAAAACAAAACAAAACAAAAACAAAAACAAAAAACAAAAACAAAGAGTCTGAGTCTTTATAACGTTAATGGAATAATGATAATAAAAATAATAACATGAACTCCGAAAGAAAATTGATTACAATTTTAACTCTTTAAGTCTGGACCGTCGGTATTCCACAAAGTGTCGGGAAGTAAACTCGTTTCCAGTTTCACAGACTCTTGCTCCCTGGCCCCAAAACGCACGATATTCTGCCCTAGTATTCTTTGCTTTTGGTCATGAAGTCTTTACCTGATCCGTTCCTTATTCTTGGCATAATAACTTCTCCAATATTCGTTGATCCGTTCCCTGTTGTTTTTACAGTATTGTCTTCGGTAATTTCTGATGTGCTCCTTGTTCCGTTGACAATAGGCTCTCTGGCTGCTGGCGAGTCGTTCGTTATTGTTTTCATACCATCTTTTACGACGGGTTTTGAGAATCTTGACGTTCTTTGCACGATATCTCTTTTGTTGGGCCAGGATTCGCTGTCTGTTCTTGGCATAATATGTTTTGTGCTAGGCCCAGACAACCCTCTGGTCTTTCCCTGACAGTTGATTGGAGCAATTCATCTTGCATGTGTGGCGTCTTACAAATAATGACTAAAACCCTAGAATCACACACTCTTATTAGGGGCACATGGCTAATTCAGGTCTCAACCTCTTCTTCTACCTCCTCTTCGTCATCATCGTCGGGAAGTAACTTCTTCCGCATTAGCCTGTTTAACAGGAATTTCCGTTTTGCACTGCCGACTCGGCCGCTTCGTCAAAATCCATGTCGTCTTGCTCAATAAAGCGTCGAAGAGTCTTCATGACTCTACGGTGTATTGCGCGTGTTTGATACGGTGAGACCATTTCAGACGCTCTAAGTAAGTCCTTCGTAGTCTTCTTTTACTTACAGGTAACAGGGCATTGAAAGCAACATTTTCGGCATAGCTTTGGGATTTTCCTTTATCCAGGAACTGCTGACTTCTTTCAGGTAGGGTTCTTTGAGATCTTCCCCGACGTTTTGAGGTAACGGACTCCACGGATCTGGTTCATCGTCGTCGGCTTCTTCTTCCTTTTCGGAGCTGCTACTATCCTCCTCTTCTTCCTGTTCCTCCTCAGGCTCCTCTTCTTCCACCTCCTCTTCCTCTTCTACGTTCTCACCATTGTTATCTTCCATAGGGCCAATAGAGTCGATTAAACTGATGTTTAAAATACCATTTTGGGCAATGATCAGACATCCTCTCTCTTTCTTCGGTGCCAGCGCGGGTATCCTTCGTGCGTCAGGAGGTGACTAAACACGCGTTTCCTGTCATCACTGGCGGGATATAAATCCAGGACCGTGTACCCAAACGGTCGTCCGGTCACTCTTTGATAGGCGTCCATCATGTCTTGCCAGCAAGTGGGAAAAGCTCCAAGCAGTAAATTCTTTATCCTCAATTGATCTCTTGGATTTTTGAAGGCTACGATGTAGTGGGCGTTCCTGGAAATACTCTTGGCGTATTTCGCTGGTGGAAACATGTCTTGGCACAAGTACAACACGGTGATATTTTGATGATGAGAGTGTTTGGTGAATAAGTCTAGCAACGCTTTGTCGTCACCTCCTCTGTCATCAGATCGTCTAATACGAGTAATCCACTCTTCGGAAATTAAACCATGACTTGGGATGGTCTGACTCTGGAATCCCTTCTTGAAATTGCACACCAGCGTCTTCCATTTCTCTAAATCCGTCTTGCCACGCGCCGTAACAAAAATGAATCGTAGGGGGAGAGTTTACAAACAATTCTTCCAAGTGATCCAAGAATAACGATTCGGTAAAACACTACCAGAAGGGCCACAACCAGAAGGGCCCACGATCAAAATACTGGAGGGTGTCTTGAACCGAAACGGTTCTCCCATTTCTATTCTACTAGGGATCACATGGTGCTTTTCGGTAGGAAATGTGATATTTGGGACATCTTCTCGTGTTTTTTCTGATCCACTGCTTTAACAACTATGTTTCTCGTGACGAATTCTACTGTCTGCACGAGAGAATAGTCTATGACAATATCGACAATAAAGGGACATGACTCCTTGCTAGTTTGACTCAAAATGAATTGAGGCAATTTAATCCTTATTTTTATACATGATTAATGATGGAGTTGATGAGTATGGTGAAGGTGGTGGCGGCAGTGGTGGCGGTGGTGTAGATAGTGGTGGTGGTGGTGTTGTAGGTGGTGGATGTAACGGTGGTGGTGAATGTGGTGGATGTGGCAGTGGTGGTGAATGGGGTGGTGGTATAGGAGGTTGTGGTGGTGGTGTATGTGGTGGTTGTGATGGTGGATGTGGTGGTGGTGGTGGTAGATATGGTGGTGGTAAATGTGGTGGTGTTGGTGGTGGATGTGGTGGTGGTGAATGTGGTGGTGGTCAATGTGGTAGTGGTGGTGTAGGTGGTAGTGGTAAATGTGGTGGTGGTGGTGGTGGCGGTGGTGGTAGGTGTGGTGGTGGTGAATGTGGTGATAAATGTGGTGGTGGTGGTGTTGGTGATGGATGTGGTGGTGATGGTGGTGGCGGTGGTGGTGGATGTGGTGGTGGTGAATGTGGTGGTAGTGGTGTAGGTGGTGGTGGTGACGGTGGATGCGGTGGTGGTGGTGTCGTAAAAGATGGTATGAAAGCAACAAGGAACGACTCGCCAGCAGCCAGAGAGCCTATTGTCAACGGAACAAGGAGCACATCAGAAATTACCGAAGACAATACTGTAAAAAACAACAGGGAGCGGATCAACGAATATTGGAGAAGTTATTATGCCAAGAATAAGGAACGGATCAGGTAAAGACTTCATGACCAAAAGCAAAGAATACTAGGGCAGAATATCGTGCGTTTTGGGGCCAGGGAGCAAGAGTCTGTAAAACTGGAAACGAGTTTAGTTCCCAACACTTTGTGGAATACCGACGGTTAAGACTTAAAGAGTTAAAATTGCAATCAATAGGCCCTTTGCACGATCCGGTCATATGGTACAAAATCACACATGCTGGTGAGCAAGTTGCACAGTGGGACTTCCAAAACAATGCAGGCCGTACCAGTCCACCTGGACCTGCCTTTGTTTTGGAAGTCCCACTGCGCAACTTGCTCACTGGCATGTGTTATTTTGTACCGTGTGACTGGATCTTGCAAAGGGCCTATTCTCTTTCGGAGTTCATGTTATTATTTTTATTATCATTATTCAATAAACGTTATAGACTCAGACACTTTGTTTTTGTTTTTTGTTTTGTTTTTTTTTTTACGAGTTTTTTAAGTTACAATAAAAGTTACACGTTACACCCAAGCTGTGCTTTCAGGGTAAATGGGGGGGAGGGGGTGAAAAAGATGACTGAAGAGTTAATCTGTTAATGATCACTTCATCCTCAGCGTCGTAGTGCAGCCACGACAGGAACAATAACTTAAACTTTACTTCGCGTACGCAGAGCATTAATTCCGTGTGGATGTTTGTACTGAACATTCCATACACTGTCTGTCTTATTGATTGCGTAATGGTCATCCACGGCAAGTTGACATAGGCATGAATGTACAGGGTAGCGTTTCGCCTTTGCTGCACGAAGATGGTGAGTCTTGCATTGCTGGTTTTCAGTGTCACGCAATTCAAAATAGATCAAAATAAAAATCAAAACCTGAAATCTGGAAACTGAAAGAAGGTAAATATGCAAAGACTCTCGCCAAACTCTGGTCACAGCAATTTTTCTTATGCGAGATATGCGGAGAAATTTTTTACCCAAATTTATAGAGATTGGTATGGAGACGCCATGCTGTTGCCCATCCGTATGGGCACCAACATATGTGCGGCCGGAAACCAACAGAAACATCTGTCACTGAGTTTTGCTACAAAAGCGTGAATTTATCCCTCGAGGAACTCTAAAACATTGAAATAATGCTTTTTCTAAGACCTGAGCTGTTCAGATAGCCAAGTTCCCGGAAATAAGTCACTTTTTTAACCATCATGACAGCTCTCTAGGCCGTCATGTAAATGCCGCGTCACGCAAAGGCTTAGAAATTCAAGCGCAGTGTATCACAAAACCAAAAACCCATTCGGAGCAAAAATTTGTATAAATATTAGTTTTCAGCTGCTCTTATACATCATTTAAGTAAAATCTCAGGAAGATCAGTAGTTTTGTAGTTCAAATTTTAGTGACGTCATCTGAAAAGCAACTATAAAATTTAAAACCAGATGGAAATATTCACATGGTATGGCAAGGTCCTCCACGAAACAATATTACGATTGTGAATATCATAAGGCCGTCCCCCTTGCCGATACCTATTGATGGCATTCGTTGCGTTGGTAATCCTCTCGCGTACCACCTCCTCCCAAGGTGAAAGTTGTTCCTCATCTTCATTCCCCGAGGATTTGAGGTTTTGCAATGTCCGCACTTATCTGAGTATTGTAACTCCTGTCGCAAACATCTCTTGTGCAAAAATTTTCCACAGCAATAAGTTTTCGCACTTCATCGAGTCAAGGAGTCAATGACAAGGTCGCCTTGACAGATGAAACATTTGTCCTTGAACTCATCTACTTCGGGGGTCAATCCTAGTAGTCTTCAACTTCTTCTAACTTCCATTTCGTAAGTCAACAACTTTGTTTGCTCCGTTTCAAAACGTGTGAAGGTTTTATATAGCAGACTAAGAGGGAGTACCCCCTCATCCCTATTTTACCCCTTCGGCCGAGAAGGGAGTGGGACAAGTCTAGGATTGGGTTCCCCGATGAGGTCACCGTCCCACGATGCTTTGGAACGGAGAGTACCCCCTCACCCCTATTTTTTACCCCTTCGACTGCGAAGGGAGTGGGGCAAGTCTAGGATTGGTTCGCGATGAGGTCACCGTCCCAGGATGCTTTGGAACGAATAGAAAGGTACATAAGTGTCATCCGAGACCCGTCACTTCACTCTAAATCCTCGGATGTGTATTGAGCGCAAACTTTTGCTTTCGTAATGGAAGAGATTAAGGGAAAACAAGTACGTTACTGGGATTTGCTATCTCTTGTTCAGTGATTAAACATAGTTTTTCGTTTTCAATTCTGTGTGATCATTGACTTTCGGGGATAGCCCCTTCCTTCTTTCATCTCTACCGAGAAATACCTTGGGGAGTGCCCCATTTATCGACACGCTCGGGGTTTAGTGCTCTCTTTAAGAGAGGGGGACTAGGGAAGCCAACCACTGTAAGTACTTTAATTCATTCTGATTTCTTTCCTTTGATTGGTTCCCGTTGATGTCATCGTCCCATGACGCTTTCGAATAGCCACCTTATAGTCAGAACTCGGACGCAAGTCTCTCAGTCTTCATCATGGCCACTTGTCGGACGAACCTCTGTCATGTAGGACCACAGGACACTGTAAGTATCGATTGAAGTTGCATGACATTTTTTTGCGTGACCTTGGCGTGATTTGTGTCACCATGGAAATCCGTGAGACCGATCCCAGTCCTCCGTCGAGGCTGGGTGGGCTGTTCTCCAACATGGCCGACTTTCGTGGGTGCCGCCATCTTGAATTCTTAATTCGGCTCCTGATTGGTCCGATTTTTCAAAGCGCCATCTTGGATTTGGAGAACAATAGTATCCATTGTTCTCCAAACAATAGCCTATTGTCTTTCTCGGCTCCTGATTGGTTACCGCTCATATGAGCGTCCATTACCACTGGTGCCTCGAAGTCTGTAGCCATTTTAGTGTTTGGGAAGTCTGCTTGTCACATGGTCATTGCCGACGCTTTTTGGGGGAAAAAACGCAGATAAAAAAGGAAGTATGTTCGTCCGCTCATTTCGGAAGTTGAAATTTCTAGGTGTGTCGCTCGATAGGGTATTGTTTGTGGAGGGAACAAGAGTAACTTATTCGTCAGAAATAATTGCAGCCACTTGAACGTAAAAAACAAAAGAATCCAGTTAAGGTTTGTAACATAGCTCGTTACGTCTGCAAATTGTTGGAACAAAAACGAGTTTCAAAACTCAGTGTTGACGTTGATAACTGGCCGTCATCAGACTTTAAACACGTATAGACTACTTGTTAATGTTTTTAATGGCTTATAGATTGGACGGATATTGTAGAAACAGAAAAAATTAAAAACCGACAAAGCGCTTATGTATTTTGATAGCAAGTAAAAACTTTTCTTAGTTGATATGATGTCATAGCAGAGCCCTGGGGGCCCAAGGGCCGTCAAGCGGAGCCCCATACCCATATAGGAAAGGAAAGGAAACACATAAAGAGATTTTTTCATGGTTATCATGGCCAGCGGTATTGCTCGTGGGCGCGTACGTACGACGACGACGACGGAGTCGCGCAAGATGGCGGCCATACTCCAGCTAAAAGGTTGACAGAAACATACAGCCTTGATTTATAGCCTCTTTCTTTGATATTGGACTTCCATGCTATGGTCAATTGACATCATTCAAAACAAAGCATCCGCTGACCAGTATCATGTGACCATGTCGCGGGCTCAAGGTTAGAGCTCATTGAGGTCATGTGCTTTTTTTTAAGTTGGCCGCTCACAAGTGCTGGTTTCCTATTGGATCGCGGGCTCATATCAGGTTAACTTTTTGTAAACGAGGGCGGGTTGTTCGGAAGCCGGTTAATGCTAACCCAGTAGTATAAATAGTTCTGGTATACAAATGTTTTTCACTGCTTTTGTGTTGCGTATTTTTATTTATTCAAACTCAAGACAAAAGGCCAAACAAAATAGAGAAAACCTCACTGTAAAGTTACAAAATTCAAATCAAAATTCTTGCTTAACAACGCGGTCTAGGAGCTCCGCTTTAAGCTTGGCTAAATCTATATATTAATCCCATGTTGCTTTACTCAAAGGAGACGTTTGGGACGCGATGGTTACCCTTGAGTTCATTTTTAGAGTTTTGGTCTGGTCTGAATCACGAAAAATAAACTGAAAAATGAATAACAAATTACTACCATTTCTGGCTTTGTTGCCTTTAATGTAAAGCACTCTGATTGTCGAGATTTAAAATTTGGAAAGAACGCAAATCAAAATACGGTTGCCATAGGAACGTCCATGGCATGTCAAACCAGGTTATTTAAGATACATTTTGGGACAGGTCATCAAATTTGGAGTTCATTACCTTAGTACTTTTAAAGTCACAAGCATTCAAAGTTGGCGGGGCTTAAAAATCCCCCTCTGGCCTATGATAGAGTGTTATTGCAGTTGATCCTACAATAATGTATTCTTTTTCAGTCTCCGCATTGTTTTCGAATTCTTGAGCTTTAAAGGGTGGGATGAGGAAGGGGCTATTTGTTCTCCTCTATCAGTATTTCCAAATTATTTTCCTCAATAGCAATCAAGCTAATTTGACGTGCCTAGTTGAGACGAAATTACGTGTCGTCGTAATATCATATCACCCCTAAATAACGTCACATTTTAAAATGTCCAACATCCCAGGTCCACCATCTTAGAGTTTTAAAGTTTTTAAGAATTGCCAGGGCAAGTAAATTGGTTTAACACAATCACAAAAAACTTAAAAGTGCAAGAAATGAGACTAATTCGAGATAAAATCCCAAAATCTTACTAAAACAGGGTTTTAAGGTTCAAAAACCATAAATTTTGGTAACACACCAATTTGAAACGCTGTTACCAGAGAAACGTTGAGTCACGTGACAATCAATAGAAAATGTTTTCTGTTAAACATTAGGGAACGTCGCAAAATTTGACAAGTATAGCTTAGATGGTGTCAAAGTGATGAACATTTAAGATCAGCCTTTCAAGGCTAGAAACGGTTGAGAAGCCACACAAACTGAAGGTGAAAGGGTCAACAGACTAGTAAACACAGTGCAGAATTATTCTGTTGCCTCTTTTGTATGTCAGAGCGCTGAGATCTGTAATAAACGCCATTCTGTATCTGTCTTTGAATTCAAGCCCATAAGAATATACAGTTGTGTAACTGTATCCCCAATCGTTGCTCTTCTTGTCAGTGGTAAGAAAAGACACAGTGACAGAACAATATCTGAGATCTAGGCACCTGTGCTCCGGCCCATGCATTTGAATTTCAAGCATCCAGTTAGCAAACATATGGCAACGTGCATAGAGGAAAGAAACTTTCGATGATGTTAGTGCAATCAGCGATAATCTCTCTCTAAATTTCACAATAATAGGCCTAAGCATTCTTGCGGTTCCAAGGCAACCAAGGCAAGTTACTTTAAAAACAGGACTATTGGCTCTGTTGTAATTGTTTGCAATAGCCGCACTAGTCCTACTACGCATGCTTCAAAGAAAAGGCGACCTGTTTCTCATTGCTAATATACCGGATCGCTCTTTCAAGTGGCTTATTTTAAGAAATATCAACTACAAATACAAAATACAAATACAAACTGAAACTCAACTCTTTTATGATTTCATGTGGAAACACTACCCACTTCCTGAGTCTTTTCCTATATAGGCGTTTCTAGAACCGCATATACAATGCAGTAATGAAAAAATTAAAACATTCGTATATATTAATTCACAGGAAAGCTTTTGGCAAAATGTTTTAGATGGTTCACAAATTAAGACATAAAATTGACAAGAACACTAGTTCTCATTCAACAATTTTGCATCTGCGTTCACGTACGCACGATTGTCGAGTCGTATGCCCTTCGAAGTTTTGACATATGTACGTTATCGTTTGTCACCATGTAAGAATACAAGCAGAGCAATTAATTTTTCTACCTAAAGCCGTCAAGCCGTATTTGTTCCTGCTATGTGGGCTTTTGTCCTCGGACATCATCCTCCGTGTCACCAATACTATTTCAGGCGTTCTTCACCCACCGACAGTGGGCACAATCTAGCGTGCGCCACTCTTCAAGTCTATGTTTTATAGGAGTGCAAGTAAAACAATTCACCAGAGCAAAAAGTTCAATAGTTTCAAGCTAAGTTCCCGTAAACAAATATGGTCATCTTGATAATATGATACTGAACCAATAATGTGGCTACTTTCGTCTTTCATCACACCTGCTGTAGGTACATAATCAATTCCAAAAACGCCAAGATGATAAATTATGCTGTTTTGAATCCAAAATAGGTTGTTCTTGTCATTACAGTTTCGCTGACCATTTTGGTGTTCTTTTCAGGAGCTCGTTCCTGTTTCAATGAAGTTCGTCAACAATAGCTCAGAACTCTCTTTCAGTGCTTACGGTACTGAGAGCCATAAGGACCAAAATGGAACGTGTTTGCTGTCGTCTGATTTTAAGGCTATGATGATAATTTACGCCTCAATATACAGTGTCGTTTTGATTGCCTCACTCGCAGGGAATTCCCTGCTTATTTTCGCCTCTCTAAAATCAAAACTGGTGATGAACCTTTTGATAGCCAACATAGCTGCTTCAGATCTCTCGGTCTCCATTGTTCACTTTCCTCGTGAGATTGTGGCTCAAATCAAAGGTTCGACGGCTTTTCTAGTCCATGGATGGATTGGAACGCTCTTCTGTAAGATCTGTGCCTTTGTCACGGATGTTTCCATTGCTGTGTCTACATTGACCTTGATTTTGGTCGCCGCTGATAGGTTGGTGGCAGTTGTATTTCCAAGCCATTATCGTCGAATCACGGTCAAAAAGCGACGGTTTCTCATTTTTTGCACTTGGATTTTATCGATGGCAATTCATTCTCCATATTTCTACACTTTCCGCTTGGATACGATAAATGGAGAAACTTTTTGTATCACAAACTGGGAGCCGGCCTTCAATCATGAGTCTACACATACTCGCTACTACACTGCGTTACTGGTTACTGTTCTGATTGTGCCGCTGATAACAGTGGGCATACTTCAGACTATAACGCTGTTGAAACTACGAGACGACAAAATGGGGTCTTTTCGTACTTCCACTGCCAGTCAACGACACAAGAAAAGGAACAGAGTACTGCTGAAGATGTCTGTAGTGATCGGTTTGGCCTTTGCATTATGCTGGCTACCTTTTATTGCCTTTCAATTTCTCGTTCTTTTCTTCTCAAGTTTAATCCCACATTGCAGTCTACGTTTTACAATATTTAGACAGTGTGCTATTCTGCTTTCGTTTTGTCATAGTATAGTGAATCCATGTATTTGCTTCATTTTTATGCGTCGGATTCGTGTTGGGCTAAAATCCATTAGGTTGATGAAACAATCTGTTAACGAAACAGTTTTATGACATTTAAAGAGGAAACTTTTTAGTCAATTTTTTTCCGTATTAATTTTGGTTTTAACAGGTGGAAAATTATGACGAAGACTCTTTGCTCGCACAGCTTAATTAACACTCTTATATCTCCTAGATGAAGATATCAGGTGGAAAAAAGAGAGACAGGAAATTGAAGACATGATTGATCATCGCAGTTATACACAACTTAAGCAGTTAACTGCTTATGTTGTGTATAACTGCGATGATCAATCATGTCTTCATATTTTCTCCGCAGTTCAAATATGTGATCTTTCATATCATCACTTGCAGACAGCAAATTGTTACCCATTTTTGTGTTTTATTTTGCTGCCGCAATGAGGCATCCAGAAGCGAGCGACAGCAGCGAGAGAAGTCCTATAATTATAATTTAAACAAAATACGTAACACTGTAATGTAAATATATGTAGTACCAATGATATGTGTAACAGAAGCGGCCGCCATAGAATGTACAGTAGTCTTGAAAACATCCCCCCTCTTGTACTTCATAGCCTTTTCAGAATCTACTATCTGAAAGGCCTTCATGAAAAGCACGCTTTCTTTTCAGTTCTATGTGAAGATCGAAGTTAATTAACAAAGGAAAGGGGAAAAAATCCTGCCTGGGGTTTTGCTAATATTTCTTTCTAATCTTAGTTTTTTTTTTTCGAGAATTTGAGAAATATATTTATCATAAGCGCTTTGTCTCGTTAATATGCCGTCACATGTTCTTCACGCAATGAATTAAAGGAATTATATAGGAGACACCGTGTAGACAGTTGGGCCTCAGTTTGAAATTATTGGTCAGTTTCGTTATTAGATAAGTTACAACGCAAAAATTTCAAATTTGTTCAGTACAGTATCCCTTTTAAAAGTAGCATTCATTAAAGAGCCTGTTTATATTCAATATTCAAATGTCATGTTTTGACCGCAAGTTATAAATCATGGCAACTAGATCATCCGGTCCAGTTTTTTCACTTTTAGCCAACGAGCCTACATCTTCAAGTTTGGGAAAATGAAACAGTGTTTATTTATACAAATGTACTCGACTTCAGTTTTTGTATTATGTTTTAAGCACTTTTTTATCGACCTCCCTTAATCTCCTCTTTGCATATTCTCTCCACCTGTCGAGAGATCTGGTTGGTGGGGTGTCATTTTCTGAATAGCTTTTGAACCACTAAAGATCTTAGAAATAATTTTCGAGGATAATTATCGTTTTATGCGAACACAGATAGAAATTTTTAATTAACCTAGGTATAGCTTATCTTGATCAAACGCCGGGTCCGGAGTTCCAAGGTGGATTTGCGGATAAGCTCCTCCGAACATAAATACAAGGCGTAATAATCTCAGGGACATAATGATAAGTTATATACGATTGTCAAAATGGTCAATAAAAACCCTTTCCTATTTTAAAAGCTGGGCTTGTACAATGTGCACGAATGAAATAAAGGCTTGTTTTGACTTAAACGCCAGTGGCGTTTAATCTGGAGAACAGGGTATAACGAAATTCTGAGAACTCACTTGTTATGTATTGTCAGCGGTTTAACAAATGCGCGTTAAAGTCAGGCGCCCAGTTCTTGTCAGGGTTTGCTATGTTGAATTGCAGTTGTTGTTGTGTGTGATTTTATCCGGCCAAATCGAACCCTTTTAGAAACCATCGGAGGGTTTCTCAGTATTTAACATCACTGATAGGTTTAACCCTGAGAAATCACAGTTTGTGACAGATGTTCGTGTTGAGTGTCGGAAGATAATTTTGAGACGCAAAATGAAAGAGGGTGATACTTCTTGAAGATATATCATTACAACAAAGCTAGAAAAGTCGCGCTATCAAACTCGGTATGCGTAAGCGTGCATAATAATCTGCAAGAATGCACGTTCATGACGTGAGAAAAGTGAACTTCGCTTCGCCATTTCCATTGTCAAAATTTTAAATCAATTGATTCGTACTTTTAGCTGTGTCTCCTTGAGGAGGGTGGCAATCGCGCATCACGCTGAATTTTTCTATTAAATCACGCATCATTGAATTTGTTTTTTAGCCCATCACGCGTCACGTAAAACTGACGGCGACATGCAGTTCGAAATCCAGTTGAAGAAAATTTTTTCTTTGTTTATTTTTTTCCTCCCGATGGTTTGCGTTTATATAGGCATTGGAAAAAAAAGTCCAAGGCATAAAAGTAATGTATTTATACAACAGAATGAGACGGAACGGAAGTTTGACATTTCGCAGAAGGAAAAGACTTCTTGAGCGTGAAACCCTCGTGCAAGATGGTATATCAATAAAAGGAATTATAGTAGGCAATACCAGGTACTCATATGGGAACACTGAAATATATTGTTGTTGTTGTTGAATTATACACCCACCTTGTTGTATATCAACGAGTCTTTAATTTAGGAGTTCTGGTCCGACTTGTTCGACGCAAAACCACAGCCAGGCGCTCGACAAAAATGACACTGAAGATCTTAGGTCTCCGAATCCTGGCCTTGTGTAAGTTTTAACTACATAATTTTATTGTCTATATCAAAACTTATGCCTATTGTGTGACGATTTTTTGGACCTACCACGAAGTTCAAAGACATCAAAGGTCAAGGAAAGGACGGAAAGACCGCAAAACGGTTTCATGGCCGTCACGGTTTATGCATCTTTATAAGAGTTTATTTACTTTGAATGAATGTTATCCTTAAAGGTCAAAGAACGTTCACTCACGGAAATCTACTCAGTAAATCACGCGTCACGCGCGTGTAAAATAGCAAATCACCCATCACGCTGTGCGTCACGCGGCCAATTTGGGCTCTATCACACATCACGCGGCTAATGTTGGGGTCATTACGCGTCAAGCGAAAATCCTTTGCCACCCTCCTCGAGTTGTGATGCACTTTGGACTTAGAGAGTTACTCTCGGCTGCACCGCAATCAATTCTTAGGCTTTTTTTTTTTCGTGCTTTCCAAACTTCCCACGTGCGCGGCCATGAGTTAAAACTTCGGCTAATTTTTTTTTACCTATCAGTAAATTTAAAGATCTCAGACATTCCAGCTATCTCGATTAAAAAACTCGTCAGATCTCAGCTGACAGTTACAGGTTCAAACCCTATTGAGACGTTCTAGCCACGTTCTAGCCATGATTCAACAAATAAGGTTTGCCTTTACTTTACCTTCTACTCGTTTATTACATGTAAAAACTGAAGTAGCCTTAAGTTGGAGGCGATTACGATATTATGCTGCATCAAATGTAAACTGAGTGGAATAGTGGTTGAAACGAGCTTTGCAACATTTATCTGCAATTTATCTGTACCATTAAAGACAGGAATAAGATATGAAAGCATACATGTGGGTTTTAAAAAGGTGTCGAATAAGTTTTGTTCTCCAAGACATTTATCGATCTGACGAGTTTCTACAATTCCAGCTACATAGTGGTAAATTGCTTTTAGAGCTGGTGTCGATTGAAAGTCCCAGGCCCTAATAGTATAAATAGTGTGATTCCTTTTACGCTGCTGAGTCATCAGTTTTAAAAGTAGATTAGAAAAGAAGAAACCGACACAACGTAGGATGATCTTTTTTGAAAGTGTACTATATTTCGGCTGGCCAAACCAGTCTTCTTCAGGTACAATGGGAAGTCCTGTTTGCCGCAAGGGAAGGTGTGGAGACAGAAGAATCTGCCCTGTTTGCCGCAAAGGAAGGCGTGGAGACATTAGAATGATGGTTGTCAATCCTCAGTAGTAACGTCATTGTTTGCGAGGATTGAGAATAGGACCGTATTAACTCAGTCTGACATGTACCGCGGCTGCTCAAATTGGATTGTACCCTTAACTTTCTGCTTGTTATCACAGGCTGTTGATGTTTTCTTTTACACATATTTCTCAATTCGCGAGAAAAACTCCGCACGAATATGAAGCAAATGCATGGATTAACTGCACAGTAGGAGCTCGCCAATACGCGAGAAATGTAATCCAATACCATGAAACTTCTATAACATTTAGGAACAACCTCCGGAGAAAAGAGTTTGATAAACGAAATCACGATAAAGAGGGCCCAGCACATTAAAAACGCTGTTAAAGTAGCTACAGCCATCCTTTTAAAATTTCTATTGCGTTCCTTCCATTGTCTCGCTCCCTTGTCACTTCTATAAGTCTCCATTTTGTCGCTTCGAAGATTGATTAGGATTGCAATGTACAAGACTAATATTACAAGCAATGGTATAAGCAACACTGTAAGGTATAGAAATGTGATGTAGCGAAGTTGTGCTGACTTGTGATCGAAAGCCGGATCCCAGCGAGATTGACATTCTTGATAGTCAGGATTCTTAGGATCAGCGGCTACCAGTCGAAACGTGTAAAAATATGGCGAGTGAAATGCTACAGCCATGATCCAAGCAGAGGCGACCAGAACACGACGTATTTTCACGGTGAGTTTCTTATACAATATTGGAAACACAATCGCTAGGAATCTCTCAACGGCAATCAATACTAAACTCTGAGTCGAAACCGACAATGATATGTCGGCAAGGAAAGTGCACATCTTACAGAGAAACGTGCCTCCATTTCCATGAACTAGGAAAGCGTTAGAACCGATGATTTCTCTGGTAATTAGACGAGGGATTAGAAACACTGCCACCAGAAGGTCGGAAGCGGCCATGTTAGCAATAAGAAGCAGGATCGATTCTCTTATTCTCATGAAGACAGTAATAAGGAGAATGTTACCCACCAAAGATGCCAACAGAGTAAAGGCATGTATTGTTATGGTAACTGGTCTTGGTCCCTCGTTTATCGTACAATGTTCTGTTGAGTAGCTGCTGTTAATGGTCAGAACAAACTCGCCTGATATGTCTGAAGAAAAGTTCATGGCTGAACTACTGATCTGAACGTTACAGCCCAAATGTTGTGAAGCCACTGTGACGGTTCCACTCAAACTTAAGTAGTCTCTTTCGCTTAGGTCTGGCATCATTGGCCATGAGCAAACGTCATTTCTGGTTGGAGCACGTGGCGCCCGAAGCAAAATATATATCGTAAAAGCGATACGTGATATGACTTGTCTTTTGTTTATCAGTTGCAGAATGAGTTATTTATAACCATATAGCCGTCTTGACCCTTACTCGGAAATTTTAATAATCTCAATGGTTTCAAGTGACGTTTCTTTGATAACAAAGCCGCTCATCCTTGAAGGTGAGGTAGATAATATCACGTTTGAATAAGTACTTTCACGTGGTGAGGTTGCGTTGTTTGATTTAATCAAAACCCTAAGGCTTTTCAAAGGACGGTTGTTTTCAAACCAAATTTATGGCCACTAATGCAGTAAGGTACATGACTACCTTATGTGTGGCATTGTTTAACTTTCACCAGTTTACGTTCCAAAGAGTAAATAGATGAAATGTAAACTACGTTGCTATATTGGGAACTGGGAAAAACCCTCAACTATCTTTAGACCTTGACCAGCCATTCGTAAACCCGCAAGCTTTGTGCGTGAAAGTTGATAAGTGGACTCCGTTTTACCAATCTACGAAAAAAATGGGATTTAAACAGGATATCAGCTTGTGCGTTATGTACGGAAAAGTCGAGAACTGGATACTGTCTTACCAATATTGCTTGTATTTTAAATGCACGATTACAAGAAGAATAATGACAAAGGCTAAAAATGTCTTAAAAATGGCTATAAAGTTAAAAAACCGAAACTTTTCCGACAAAATTTCTTCTTCAGGATGAAAAAGCCGTCCGCTACTCATATAATTTTTACGCTTTAGATAATTCCCGATAGGAAGAGTTTCGCCATGTTTGAGCTGGGTTGCCATTGTTGGATCATTAAGCCTTCTATAGGATTCTTCGCTCGCGAAAAGATTGGGCCATGCAGAGTATGCGCCAGCTAAACGAATGCAAATAGTTCTCGCGTAGGTGATGGGCAGGAGTCATTGCATGTATTTGAAACTGTTCCTCAATTCGCACGTGCACATTCCTCGTGTTCTCACCGATATAGACCACATGTGAAAGTTTTGCTAAGTCGTTCGTTTCTGTTGCAGTGAGGAAGTTTGGTGACAATCTTGTTACGCTCTTCGAAAAGGAAACTAGGAATCAAATTATCGTTCTTAGGTGAAGGTTTCAGAAAACTACTGTTCCCTGTTTGGGAATGAAAACGATCTGGGTATTCCGCATTTAGAAAGATTGTTTCAATTGTTTTGACATCGTTGTCATAATAAATCACAATTGCCTTTTGGCAAACTAGACAAATCAAAAGCCTTTTCAACCATAAAGACAAAAACACTCATGAACCACGTGTGGTCTGTAAAGGATGCTGCTCTTTCGTTGACAGCTAATCGGTACGACCATGCATTAGGAATATGCAGGTGCGAATTGTGGAACATTCAAACACATGTAATGACTCTGAACCTGCCTGTCACGTCTCCTCGTGTTCTCACCGATGTAGCTATCACCACCACCACAACAAAAAACAAAACAAAACAAAATTCCCCTAAAGACCACATGCGAAGTTTTGCCAAGTCGTTCGTTTCTATTGCAGTAAGGAAGTTTGGTCAAAAATCTCGTTGCGGTTTTCGAACGGGAAACTAGGAATCAAATTATCGTCTTCAGTTGAAGGTTTCGGAAAACTACGGTTCACTTTTTTGGGAATTAAAACGATCTTGGTATTCCGCACTTAGAGAGATTGTTTCAATTGTTTTGACATCGTTATCCAAATCAATTGCAATTGCCCTTCGACAAACTAGACAAACCAAAAGCCTTTTCAACCTTAAAGACAAAAACACTCATAATCCACGGATGGTCTATAGAACCTTTTCATAAATGACTACCAACTTAAAATTATTTTGTATGTATTTAAATTAGCCTCACTAAACTCGTTTGGGAGTAAAAATTCTTTTGAATTATCAACTCAAGAACGAGGTTAGTCAGGCTAGTTTTAATATCTACCAAAGAACTTATAATTGGCAGCCATTTATGAAAAGGGTCTATAAATGATACTGTTCTTGCGATGACAGGTAATCGGTGAGACCATGCATGAGGAACTTCTGCAGGTGGGAATTGTGGACCATTAAAACACATGCAATGACTCTGAACTTGAACGTCACCTAGCACATACTCTGCATTGCCCAATCTTTTCACAAGCAAAGAATCCCAGAAGGCCTACTGATCCAACAATGGCAACCCAGTTTAAAAAAACAAATTCACTGTTACATGGCGAAACTGTTCTCATCGGGTATTACCTAACGGATATAATTTATGCGAGTAGCGGACGGCTTTTTTACCTTGAAGATGACATTATGTCGAAAACGTTTAGTTTTTTACTTTTTTGTTAGCCATTTTTGAAACATTTTCAGCCCTGTTAAATATGTTGTCATTATATCAGGCGAACTTTTTTATGGACAATAATAATAATTTCTGGTTTTCAGTGTCACGCAATTCAAAATAGATCAAAATAAAAATCAAAACCGGTCAATAGATAAAGTCCAGAATCTGGGAAAGGAAAGAAGGTAAATATGCAAAGACTCTCGCCAAAATTCTGGTCACAGCAATTTTTCTTATGCGAGATATGCGCTGAAATGTTTTACCCAAATTTATAGAGATTTGTATGGAGACGCCATGCTGGTGCCCATCCGTATGGGCACCAACATGGCGGCCGGAAACCAACAGAAACATCTGTCACTGAGTTTTGGTACCAAAGCGTGAATTTATCCCTCGAGAAACTCTAAAACATTAAAATAATACTTTTTCTAAGACATGAACTGTTCAGATAGCCAAGTTACCCGAAGTAAGTCACTTTTTTAACCATCATAATAGCTCTCTAGGCCGTCATGTAAATGCCGCGTCATGCAAAAACTTAGAAATTCAAGAGTAGCGTATCACAAAACCAAGAACCCATTCTGAGCGAAAATATGTATGAATATTAGTTTTCAGCTGCTCGTATACATCATTCAAGTAAAATCTCAGGAAGATCAATAGTTTTGTAGTTCGAATTTTGGTGACGTCATGTGAAAACCAGCTATTATCATGTATCCATAAAATAATAATAATAATAAAAAATACTTTCTCTTTTCGTGTGATGGAAGTTGAATAGAGAGGAGGTTGTTTCCATGCCTTTGAGTCACGCAAAAACAAACACGGTGTCACTCAGCATAATGGAACTGTCTGTAACGAGAAATTCCACTGTACATTGTAATACGAGGACGTGATTAATCATCGCAATTATACACACAACTGCGGAAATTGTCTGTACAACTGCGATGATCAATCATGTCGTCATATCTTTCTCCGCAGTTCAAATACATGATCTTTTATATATTCATTTGTATTGTGCATTGTAATGTAGGGTCACCGAGAGATTTCCTAACTCCTCTTGGCTAGATCAGTGTAGAAGCAGCACCAAAGCACAAACCTCATCCTATGTTGTTTAATGACACGAAAGAGATTTGCTTGCAATAACATGGAATGCATATTTCCTGGGTCGACCCCACCTTCTCACTCCCGACAGATAAACACGAAAGAGGAAGTCACATAGAGGAAATAACGTTCAGCAAGTAGATCAGAAAATAGAATAAAAAGCCGGAAATCTGTATGTTTATCTGTGACATCTCCCACGACGGGATACAAAGATAAAAAACATTCTCTGATTGGACAAGTTTCAAAGGGCGAATTTGGTGCGAAAACGTTCTTGAAAATGGAACGGATGCAGCGATTGGCTAATTTCGTGAAAGGAATGTTGTTCAAATGTGAGAAGCCGTTTCTTTTGGGGGGGAACGTTGCGTGACATCCCAAAAACGACTGTGGAGGAGACTAGGCCTAGGCCGAACCCGGTTCATGAGTTACTCGTGACTTTTTAGTTTTGTACGTAAGTACACCGCGTGGCCAAAGCTCACTGTGAGTGAAAATCTGATCGTTGCTAGAAAGACTATGGGAGGCTGAATGTAAACAGATGTAAGCTCCGGGGAAAAAAACCCAGTAGAAAAGGCATCGCACTGTAGATCACCCAGAAAAATACAACTGGATAGTAAGAAAGGGCTACTGCAAACGAGAAACGGAGAAAAAGGAAGACCTGTATTTGAATATTTCCCCCGTGTTTTAAGGAACAGATCGTATGAACAATGTAAATTTTCTACGGCTCAGTTGCAGTAGACGTTGTGAAACTTGAGTAACTGACACAAATTGCGATGTGATTGTAATAATATCAACGCATAACGTAACGAATACAGCGTGGGGAATGTCATGTTTCACGCGAAGCGTAGAAACGACTATTGTCAGCGGTTAGAAATGCAAATTTGTCACTCAGTAAATGAACACAAATCGATATGTCAACGACCAATATCGATTGGGTCACAACATGCCAATTTGTCCCTCACTTAGATGTAAACAAATCGATATTGTACATATCTTACTTTTTATTGTCTACATTCAGTTTTAATAATTTTTTAAATATTTTTTAATTGTTTTATTATTTTATTTACATTTTTTACACGGCCCTATAAGCTATATTGAGCTTTAAAACCCACCGTGTTTTAAATAAAAGATGTTGTTGTTGTTGTTGTTGTTGAAATGTCAACGACCATCGATTTTCTAACGTTACACTATCCGAAATACATTTCGGCCTTCCTTCGATTGATACTCGTTGCGGTCAGCACATATGTAACCGACTCACTGCTAGTAGCTGTTAATAGACTAAATGGTTTAACTTTATTTGCAGAGATTGAATTTGAAGCTAGAAGAGTCTTTGAATCAAACATAACATAAACAAAGCTATTGGAAACGTCAGTAGCACAACTTATGTTCTTAGGAATATTTTATATTTTAATTCTGATTTTATCTCAGCGAATATAGTAATTGTAAGTAGTAATGTTATTGTAAATAGTCGTGCTCTTAGTAATATTTTATATTTTAATTCTGAATTTATCTTAACGAATATAGTAATTGTAAGTAGTAATGTTATTGTGAATAGTCGTGCGTTTTTGTCATGAGCCTCTGGCTCGGGAGATTGGGCAACCACTCCCCACGTTTACGACTTAAAATAAAGTTACCTTACCTCACCTTAATCTATCCAAACAAAACACTCTACAGAAAATTATCTACAGTTGTCACGAAAGGGCGAGGTGCTCCGGGAAATTCGTAAAGACCGCAAAGGTGTCAACAAAAAAACATATTTCAAGGATTCAATTTTCGGGGGTGGATAAACGTTTAAATTGCAATACACAAAACCATAACTACTGTGCTTCAAGGGCAGAGTTATTTTGACTTTTTTGCGTGCCCTTGTTAATTATCTCCGTTCAAGCATATAGCAGCTGATCGAAGCAGACCTCTCCATTCTGTAAGCAATGTATCTACGACTGCTTTATAGTTCTCCTTAGGCTCGACTAAGTTCTCCTTTGATTTGATACGGAATTTTTTTTGGCACATAAAACAGTTAACTTAATTTCCGTTTTAACAAAAGGGAGTTAATAATTAACTTGTACGTTGCTTTTTTCGTCGGTAGTGACCCAGCTAATCGGCCGAATACCTATCAATGCACGTTGCGTATATCAAAATATTCTGAGGTTCATGTATCCAATTACGTCTGACGAAATATACACCTCAAAAGTCCTATTAGAAACCGAACTGTGTTTCTGCATTCTACTTGAATATACCAGATTTAGCTCAGATGTGTCACGTACTTCGCGCTCCTCGAATATTCTAGGCTTCTATGGATTATTGACCAAGCGTGAAGTCAAGATGGCCGGATATTGGCCAAGTTCTTGCGTGTTTATGGACCGTGTTTATAGTTCACTTCAGACATATCCGCTTTGATTACGAAATTAACTTAATCCCCAGGTTATACGTGCCTCTAGCTACTTCTGAACTTTTGTGTTGAATCGTTGGCACGCAATGACAAGACCGTATTTACTTGACTGAGAACCGCGGCGCCCTTTAAGGTTACTTCCGACCTTTGCGGGTGTCCTTCGGAAAAAAATCCGTACGCGCGCTAGTTTCAACAAAACTCCAACAAGCTATGTATCAGAAGAAAGCTTAATAAATGTAGTTTGCGATAATTTAGGCGAACGTCTGAAAGGACGATACTGTTTTCGCCACTCCGCCAACTAAGAAAGCTTTGAAATTTATATAGGTGTAAAAATGATCCAATCAGAATCGCGCCGCGATGAGGTGAGCAGAATTTTCCAGGTAAATCTTAAGCTTACTTATAGCAACTACACGTTTGTATACTACGAGATCTTGCGTGAATATTTTTCAATTTGTTCAGAGTACTTCTTCACCGCGATTGGAGAATTGTGACAAAATTCAGTGTATCGAATTTGCCTTCTTAGGCATCTTCCACTCAGCTGTGCAGTCATGACCTCGAATTCACAATCTGGTCATTTACAATGTTTGTTAGCGGCGTTATGACCAGAAGACATGCAAAATTTCTAGCTTCAGCTCTTCTAGCTTCTTCTCGTAACCAATAATCACAGATGGAAATCAAAATCGTTCCGTAATCTTTCGGCAAAACAGCTAGCAAATCTTTCCTCTCAAAGAGCTGCCTGATTGCTTTCCTCTGCTCTATTTTTAAACTCATGCTTGAAACTGTCTCCTTCCAGTGAAAGGAGTGTTTCATGAAGTCGCTGAAAACGTTCACCATCCGAATCATCGGATCCGCCGTGTTGATGGTAATTCAGAAGACGCTAAAGTACTTTAATGTTATATCACTAGCCAATTAGAGCAATCAATTAAGTACGCAATGAATTTTCACCAGCAGGATTTTTACGTTCATTTGGTGAACGTAAAAAAACGGAGAAAACAATAGCGTCCATGCAGGCGTTTCACTCCGTTCCCCTCCGACTGCACCTCATGTTTCTAGTTTTCTTCTCTTTCTCTCCTACGAACGCCTGCCATGCGGGCTTCTAATACATTTTCTAGCATTGAAGAGGAACACACCAAAACGGGCCAAATAGTAGCCAAAGACGAAAAAACAAGCCAGGGCAAAATGATTAAGGCCAGCAAACGTACCGATACTGAACGATAACGAATCGACGTACAGACAACTTGAGAAATATGAAGAGCCTGTGTGGCTTTCAGAAACGGTTTTGTTTTTTTTTCCTTCCCAGAAATGGCCAATTCAGTTTGATGATGGTTCGATTTGTGAATAAATCAAGCGCTTACTCGAGGAGCGCTCGTTGTTTTTGCTCTCATATGTGCCTCATCGTGCGCGGCGCACAATCGAGTACATACCGTACCGACCGTATTGACTGGCAATAAGGCGCTAAATAATCGCTTATCTTTGATCCACAGCAGAGGTATTGGAAGCTACGAAGAGCGATGATAACTTATGTATGAAGTCCATTTTTACCGGCAGTATTTCTCAGGAGTTTGTGGATTAGGAAATCCAAAACACGCTTACGGGGAGTGACATAAATTCAGTTGCGCTTGCTTTTTTTTCGCAATCCGGGCAATAACCATTACAACTTGGCATTTTAGATTTTCTCTTCGCTTAATGGCGACATTTTTTTTTTTTTTTTCCTCCAATTCTCAGATGCTCGGAATCCTAAATCCTTGAACATGATTGGCTAATAGCTCGCGCTCCGGGGGTCCGGATATTCTCATCCAGACCCCGAATACGGACCGCTCCGAAATTTCCAACTTTGGCAACTTTTCAAGTTTTTATCGTTACAGGTGCATCGTAAAACAACGTTAAACGTAAACACTTAACACTGTCAAACAATTATGGATTCCGGTAACAAATTTTGCAAACAGTATCGCTTTTTGTGCCCGAAATGTCAAACGCACTGCACGTACGCCAGATTTGAACTGAACGGCTTTAAACACAAAAGTTTTAAAGCAACACCGTAGGGAGAAAGAAAACAAAGTATAACACATTATTTTCCGGCCTTGGTCGGTCCGTATTGGAAAAAAAAAACTGTGTCCCTTGTCTTGGACACGTACTCAAGACCTCGAGCACAGTTTTTCCCAATACGCACCAACCAGGGCCTTGCACGAAATGTAGTCAGTTAACAAATGTAGAGTGATTCCATCGAGTCGCATAGAATTTCAATTTTTATATTTCCTTTTTGTGTGCGGTTTACAATAATAATATTTAATGGTCTTAAATGGACATGCATGATATGTGATCATAAGATTAATTTGTTAATTCCCTTATTTCCTTTTTTAATTGCACCATTTCGATAGCAAGGACACAGCTCAGGAGGCAGTTCATGTGGCGGAAAATGCTACATTGCAGACATGAAGTAAACTGGGACTTTCTTCCTCGTTGTACCAGACATAGTACTAAATCACAAGAATTCCTTCTCTTGAACTCAAACTCAGATTTTTTGCCGGAGCCTTCGAGACCATTCGTTACTCTCCAACACTCTTGCATGGGTCTACCCTGAAAACGGGCAGTCATCATCATCATCGCCATCGCCATCATCATCATCTTAATCATCATTTCCAGCAAAAATTGAAAAATTATAATGATAAAAAATGTCGCAAGATTTTTTTTTTGAAGAAATATTGTTCTTAACATTGTAAATTCGTTCGAGCTATTCAACATGATTTTCTGTTTGCTGTACACGGCTGTACATGTCGAACATGACTTAGTTTGCAAAATAAACTTGCCAAAGGTTGCGTGCGAGTTTCAAAACGACAACGACAATGTGTCAATGTGGCATTATAATCAGTTTAATTAAATTTACAGAAGGCTGGATATTGTAAATTAGGGCAATATGTTATTGTAGTTTTCGACAGGCTAGTCATTCCAAAAAGCGACAGCTGCCATTACATTTTTGGACAGTTATTACTCGCGCGATCTGACTGTGCCCCCTCTTTTTGTCGTCAGCACCAAGAGACGCCATCAAAAAGCAAAAGTGAAAGTAGAAGGCAGGCAAAAATCGAAGATCAGATAACACTATAATTATACTATCTAGCCAAGATCGAAAAGAGATTTCTATGTGTTACACTTTTCGTGTTCAAGTAGCCTTGCGGGTGTGTACTCATTAAGCGAAATGACACCTCTCTCACCAAAAGCAAACACACCGCCACGCGAAAACTTAAAAAATCGAAACGCCGAAGGCTTTGAATCTACTCATCAGCACCATTACAAGACGCCTGGTTTGATGACGCACTGCAATTATATACGGTGAACTAAACTAGGCTTCTCTGCACCCAGTGAAATTAGTGGTTCCGAAAGGATCGAGTTCTCGAGCTTTAGCAAGCTGCAGGAACAGCAGTACTGTTTGGTTAAAAGGTAATATATATAAATATTTGTAGACTTGGAACTTTTAACGTATGTCTACTATCTTTTCAAACGAAGGTTACGAGGTAAACTCCTACGTGAATTTTTCTCTTTATAACACTGTAAAAATATTTTCGCATAATTCTACCTTATTTCATATCATTTTTATAATTCCTTGGTACGTTGATTTATTTCATTTTAATTTAATGTAACTTATTTAGTAGTATTAGAACTGAAAAGCCCCCTTGGGGAGTGCTAATAAAATCTGTACTGGCCCCCTCCTTCTAGGGGTGACAACAAATGGAAAAAAAGTTCACCAGTGTAAATGAACTTTTTGAAACGTTGCAAAGCGAAAATTGAATGATAGTGAAATTTTTTTCAAATGAGGGAATGAAAATCGCCTTAAAAGTGTTGAATAATCTGTTCGGATGAATTATCATTTCCATTTATATTGCAATATTTAACTTGGTCAGGCTAAGAACGGGAAATGACTTACTTGACGAAGCGAGAAAATCTATTCGAAACCAGTGTAGAGTATTTCATGTCATGTCCTATCTCTATAGGACCTAAAGAGCATACATGTAGATATTCGTCTCAAAAAGTTTTTTTTTTCAATCCGACGCCTTTTTCCCCTGAAATCGACACTTAAAGTTCCCGCTTGAGCCACGTCCAAGTTAATCGCGTGTCTCAAAAGAAAATGGCCCAGCTTCTAGCATGGTTGTCATGTCATTTCGAGAATGATAAATCTTGGAGCGAAAACTTTTTCTCCTGAAGATTCGTGTAAAATTCGTACCCTGCAAAAGCTTAGTAAGACATTCTACAGTACAAGACATAAACTGCTAAAAGAATGTGATTTAAACAACAACACTGTCATATTAGCCAAATCCAAAACATCGAGAACTTAGGAGGACGTGAACAACGACGGCTACGTTTTCAAATTTCTATTAGAAAGTGCATGCACTCTTCACGTGTTTTTTGAAGTGACATCTTTAGACACCAATTGACGCAACTTGCATGGACTTGGTTCAAGCAGGAAATTAATCCATTGTTAATAGAGGGAAATGGTTAAGAAGCACGGTAAACATCAGAAGCAAACAAAACAGGCTGCGATTTATGTTGGAAGGTCCTTGACCCTACACATCTTTTGTTGTATGCTTTAGGCTAAGCACGCATGAATTTCGTCATCCCAATGCTTCTATTGGTTAATCGCATTAGCACACGTAACCACCTTTTGTATTTTCCAGGTTTTGGGCAGGGTCAACCTCCAAAATAGCCAACAAAAAATAACCATTTCCTTTTTTTAACTATGGTTTAACGCACAATTTAGGGAAAACAATTGCAATCGTAAAAAAGCAAACGTTGGACTAATATCTATGCATCACAGGATTACTAAAACCTTACAAACCTTGTAGGCGATATGGGTACCTTAGAACAGTAGCTAAACATCGAGTGATTTTGTATCGGTAGATAATGCGTGTATTGTTGGTATCACCGGGGACTGAACTGAAGTATTACAATAACATTTT
The DNA here is from genome assembly GCF_042242905.1 of Orbicella faveolata. Taxonomy (NCBI): domain Eukaryota; kingdom Metazoa; phylum Cnidaria; class Anthozoa; order Scleractinia; family Merulinidae; genus Orbicella; species Orbicella faveolata. The sequence continues at coordinate 19,116,533 of NW_028301564.1, forward strand.
TTTAGTTATTAAAACACAAACAACGCAAATAGGACACTTTCCGATGCCAGAGAAATGTGCTATTTGAGAAATAGTCCATACCTCCCTCACAGCCCCCTTGCTATGGGCTATTTGCTTTCGTGTTTATTGATTTTTTTCCTCACATACATGTAAGATGGATTACAAAATGACCTAGTTCCTTAAAAAAATAGGTCCGCACTGCGTACTTGTGTGTGCGTAGCGTTCTCTTTGCTGTTTGAATTTTACGGGTTGAAGAAATTAAACTGAGCTGCTTATTGGAAACGGCCTTTTTTTGTCGGGATAGGGTACTGTTCCATACCCTTCTTTCTGCCGTTTTTCCTACCCGAATCCTATCACTTCCCCGTTTACACTTGCAACGCAGGCTGTATTTGTTACGGTGTTTAGACAATAGGTAGTCTGCTCACGGGAACCCATTAGCGCCGCTATTACGTCACTCTGTATCGCTGTCGCAGTGTTGCGCCTTTTTTTGACGAGAAATGTGTTCAGTTGTAAAAGACCTTTAGAGGAAGGGAGCTTTTTTAACTTCAATGAAGGTCTTTGGTTTATCATATGCGAAATAAAAATATCGTGCTACATAAAATTCCTGGGTACCTATTTTATCCGGAGTAGTTCTAAAACTAACATGTAGTAACTATTAATGTGCTATAAATTAGGAGAAGTAGGGTGAACCCAAAATGTTTATTTATCACCTGTTTAACACATAGGATCGTGAGATAAGAGAGAGGGGATATTCATTGATTAAATTTGCAGGCCGGAAGGCGTTGGCAGGAGATAGGCCGAGTCTTATAAAGAATGATAGGCATTTGACCTGGAAATTATCAGATGATATCGTTCAAGTTTTGTCTTTTGATTGTCACGGTAGGGTTTTGAGTGAGATGTTGTTAGCTGTCTCTGTTTTCTCTTTGTGTTGCACTGAAGTTGATAAGATCGTGTAAAGATACCAGATGCTGAAACCACGTACCTGAGAGGTATGGATTGACCCTTGTCGACCTTCTTGAAACACTTAACTTTGTCAACTCTATTATTACTGTTCAAAAGCAAGCTTTTTTAACTCATCGTAAAACACAATGACATATGTGCAATCGCAATTGGAGTATTTTGAGAATTTTAATTAGAAAATAGTATTTCGTATAGTGTGATCGTCCGGGTGAGGGTAGTTCTGAAAAGAACCGTTGTTGGTGACTGACGTTTCGACAACCTGAGCGGAAGTCATCTTCAGAGTCAAATGAATAGTCTTTGTCAGTCGATGATGTGATAAGTCTAGTCCGTTGAACATGATAATATATATGTATTTGAATGTACACATTGTAGCACATCATTTCTCACAAGCAAAGCATCACTTCATTCCACACTTTGTATTGTGTAACAACTCGTTTCAGTTTTGGCATTAGAATTAACGTCTTGGCTCCAAGATTTGTAGCCAACCTCGTTCCCAAGCTCTCTCTCCTCTGTCTCCATTGGTCGTTGGAAGAGAGACCCTGGTTGCGGCTGGTCACGTGACCACCCAGAATCTGGGTGGTAAAAAAACCTGTTGGGCGGAAGGGGTGGCAGAGTGTTTTGATTGTTGTTGTGACGAACTTTGTGGGTTTCAGAACCTCAAGCAGCCGCTAAAATCTACCCGCTTTATCCAGGTTCGAAGTCGAATATTTGCCGACTTTCGACTTTCGTTACGAAGAAATTCGACAGCCGAATGGTGCATTTGCCCGTATGTGACTCAATATGGCGATGACCAGCGATGATCGAAAAAAAATTATTCGTTGTCTTTACCCCAGTGGAAAAGTTTGTGTCACAGGTGGTCACGTGACCAGCCGCAACCAGGGTCTTTCTTCCAACGACCAAGGGAGGCAGAGGAGAGAGAGCCTGGAAACAAGGTTGAATTGTAGCAAATTATCCACAATACGACATCGCTGCCCGTAATTGGCGCCACGCGCATCGTATTCCAGAACTGATCCTTAAAACGCGATAAGGCATCTTTTGCATTTACGAAATGGTTATGAAGTTTGACAGAAGATTTAACCATTCTTGAATCAAATTCAAGTGATACTTCATCTGCACACTCATTTTTTGAAGACTTTGGGTCGATGACGATGATCTGAAATTTGCTGGGATTGGCTTTTAAGAGGTTTTCTCCATATGACCGCGTGATCTTCTCAGTTTCTTCCTTAAGCTCTTGAGCGGCCTTCTCGATGGAGTCTCCAATCGTGTACATTTGGTGGTCGTCTGCGTACATAAAGAGGTTCTCTGAGTCTGTATATGATGGAGATCGTTTTGAAACAGGTCCTGTAAGAGAGTTTCAAAAGACAAACCCTGAGGACATCCTTTTCTTTGTTATTTCCATACATTTTTAAGATTTTGCAACTTTACTCGATTTTTTTCTGGACACCAGGAAAAATCGCATAAGATTAACGGAATTATCTGAGAAGCCGTATGCCTTGAGTTTCTGAATCATTAAAGCGGGGTGTAACGAGTCAAACGCTTTGCTCGTATCCGTGAATAGTACAGTCACGCAATCTTTCCTATCAGCAGCTGCTCTCCAGTCCTCAATTAACCTCAATACTGTTGTTTTGCAGCTGTGTTGTTTTCTGTACGCTGACAGTTTTTGATACAAGTGTAACAAAAACCTTTTAGATTTTTCTACTTGTGTATGTGTAAATGTTCTAATTTTAATGTATCCACTTAAGATGTTATTACTGTTCCTGGTTAGTTTGTCACAAGCTAAATACCTCGACACTTAAATAAAGTCCTACTACTTACGAAAGCCGATCTTTGACCGGTATTGTTCAACCGAGATTCGCATACTAACTTTTGATCTTGAAAACGCAACTTCAGGGTGACTGTAAAACACTGTTCAAGTTTCAGTGTTTCTAACAATGCAAGTACAATGGAAGTGCAAGACAGTCTTTTTCAGTTTCTGAGAGTTTATGATAATCTCTGACAATCTCTGACAATATGTCTCACTTAGAAGTGCTATATTGTTATGTTCAAGCCCATATAAATGTTGGTTCGCGAGATATTGGCTTGCGAAAGTACGATGACTCCTTTCGCTCAATGGGGCAGACCACGCCGAACATTCAGGCCGATAAATGTTAGCTTGCGAAAGCGTACCCGTACCTGCGCAACCTGCACTTACCACAAGCCGATCGCGAGTCTTGATATGTTGGCTTGTGTGAGCAAAACAACTCCCGATATGGACACCTGAAGGAATAATGAAAGAGAGCCATCAATAAACAATACAGATGCAATCAACATTTTCAAAGCCTAAACGAAATTAGGAAGCAGACTTGCAATTAAGCACAAGCTTAAGGACGTTCGCGCTAATTGTTTCTGCTCATCCGTACTGCGCAAGCAAATTAACACGCCACGTCTTGCATCGATGCGCGCGCAAAGTAATAAAATGAACAATGATAGGGCAGATGGCCATTGCTATAGCTCACCCTGGAGTTAACGATCTTGGACGTTCAGTGGCCCCTATTTTTCTTTTGATGTATCTTTTTCTCTAGCGATTTTCTACGTTTGGCGAAACAATGAAGAAAATCTATCGATTAGAAGTTTGAATTTTTTGCAAAATGCACCATCGAATTCCGTGTGTTTATCTGTGTGGCGGTTTCAATGCCTCTTGAAGAGTTAAGTTTTGTGAAAACGTTGGCAACATTTGGAATTATTTACGCAACAGACCCACTTCTACAAAATATAACTAAAATCGTTTGCCTCCGTTGACTCACGTTAACTATAAACCCCTGTAAACCATGGTGAATTACGAGCACCAATTTTTCAAAATCAGGGTAGTTTTCCACACGCTTTATCTCTGAAACAAAGACGGTGATCCCCATTTTTTTTTGCATTTCTGAAACAAGTAACTCATTATCTGACTGCGGTAAAAATTTAAAAAAAATCTATCCACTGGAAAATTTTCTCGCGAACGTCCTTAAATACAAAATTACGAAGGATACGAAGACAGATTTTCAAAACATGCAAACAGATAACGTACCGCATCTCAAAACAAGCCATAAAAGAAATAAACCTACCTTGGCAACTGAAAGCTGGGAAAATAAAAATGAAGTGTCTTAAAACCGATAAATGCTACACAAAAGCGAAGCGGCCAGCACGAAGGAGGTAGAAAATCCACTCGCACAAGCCAACTAGCACCCAATCCTCTCATCTATAGGATCTAAACAAGTGCCTAGTCGACTTAAGAGGCGAGCTAGCCCGAGCAATGCACCACGAGCCCTCTAACTTCCATTGTATCTCTGAAAGTATTTACTCGATGGTAATTAAAATAAAGTAGTTTATTTTAAGCTTATATGCCGCGTAAAGTACCCAAACTTGTTAAATCATATGTCCGCACTGGGTTTAAAATGATTTCACGCCGAAGGGCCGTTCAAAGGTATTACTCTGTTCACGCATGTTTTTTTTAATAACAATGACAATAATAATAAAAAGAAAAACTAAAAGTGATCAGGATGCAAAAATCCTTACTTTACTTGTCAAGTTCATAACAATGTTTTCCATTTGCTAATATTTACTGAAATATTAGATGGATTGTAAACAGAGTTTTAATCAGTAAATCTATATATGCAAGTGCAACGGTGGGTTTGTGGTGACGCAGATATTATCATCTCATCTCATTTCATTAAGATACACCATTTCAACAAGAAAAGGACTACATGAAAAAATCACATCTTTTTTTATCGAAAGGACTCAGGGTTCGTTTGTCTTTGGGTTCCCCGCTAATTTTCGTTGCAAAACTTGACTTTCTAACTGTACTCAATATTATTTATTTCTTTATTTCTATTCTTATGTGCATCTATTTATTTAAATTGAGAATTATGTCCGCCGTTAGATCGTGAAAAGTTGTTTTGTTCACACTGCGTTCAAATTATATCTGTTGCTCATATCTGGCGACAGATTATCTTAGATGGCCCACGTTAAGGATCAGATCGACAGAATAAAAGAAACATGTGACTATGGATTTCAATCAGGAGAAAGGGTTGTAATTAACAAAAGAAATTTGCCACAGGGCACACTGCAAAGTCTGACAAAACAGTAGCATACCGCACATTCTATTGAGAGCGCTTAGTCGGTGAGCTGTCTACCCCATTAACTGAATATCTTTTAATTGCCCACTTTATAACAACTGTTATCGACAAAGGGTTGTTTTGAGTTTCGCGAGTGATCCTTTGGTAACGTTTGTTGAAAAGAATGCAATATGTAAATCAAGGTCGTTTAACACAATTGCTTTAAGGGTTCTTCAGTGGTTTCTGTGTTTCTAGATAAGAGGTGGCAGAAATGGTCATCTTTTAGAATGCAACGTTGGTTTACGGAATATGATGCTTTGAAAGTAAAGGTTTCGTCCAATATTCATTATGGAAATAAATTTACATTTCAGTGATTAGATGGCAATCATTTTAAAATTTTCAAATCCATCTTTTGTCTTAGGTAGCAGAATAAATTATTTCCTTTGAAGTGGAGCCGAGCTAAAGACGATTAACGTGGCAAGAAGGCCATAACGAAGCTATGTACCGACCGGTCAGTCTTTGTGTTGTATTTCTTCAGCTGTTTTCCAGCGATCAAATCTTCGCTGCAGGAGCAAACATCTCATTGGAGACTTTAGATGAAGTTGGTAAAAGCACGAACGAAACCTCTTCACCTGAATATTGTGCGGCAACAGAGGGTCCTAGCCAACTTACCACAACAATACACGTTTTAACTTTGTTAGCATCCCTGGTAGGAAACATTCTCCTCATTACTGCCTTCGTGAGAATGAGGGAACCGATCTTAGTCCTTGTTGCTAACATGGCTGCATCCGATCTTCTGGTGGCAGTGTTCCTAATCCCTCGTCTAATTACCAGAGAAATCATCGGCTCTAACGCTTTCCTAGTTCATGGAAATGGAGGCACGTTTCTCTGCAAGATGTGCACTTTCCTCAGTGACATATCACTGTCGGTGT
>NW_028301564.1:19127500-19257500 GCF_042242905.1 Orbicella faveolata
CCACCGTGACATTCACGATGTTTTTGTCCGCGTTGGGTTCAAAATTATATTACTGAAATATTACATGGATTTTAATCAGAGTTTTAATCAGTAAATCTATATATGCAAGTGCGACGGTGGGTTCGTGGCGACGGAGGTATTATCATCTCATCTCATTTGATTAAGAAGCACTATTTCAACAAGAAAATGATAATATGAAGAAATCACATCTTTTTTATCCAAAGGACTAAGCCGAGTTGGTTTGCCTTTAGGTTCGCCGCTAATTTTCGTTGCAAAAGTCGACTTTGTAACTGTATTCAAAATTATTTATTTCTTTATTCCTATTCTTATTTATTTATTTTAATTGAGAGTTATGTCCGACGTTAGATCGTGCAAAATTGTTTTGTTCGCACAGCGTTCAAATTATATGTTGCTCATTTTTAGCGACAAATTATTTTAGATGGGCCAAATTGAGGTTCAGAATGACGGAATGAAAGAAACCAGTGACTATACAGACTTTAATCAGGACATACGGTTGTAATTACCGAAAGAAATTTGCCATAAGGCACACTGCAAAGTCTGACAAAACATTAGCATTCCGCACATTCTATTGAGAGCGCTTAGTGGGGAAGCTGTTTACCCCATTAACTGAATATCTTTTAATTGCCCACTTTATAACAACTGTTATCGACTCAGGGTTGTTTTGAGTTTCACGAGTCATCCATTTGTAACGTTTGTTGAAAAGAATGCAATATGCAAATCAAGGTCGTTTAACACAATTGCTTTAGGGGCTCTTAGCTAGCTTCTGTGGTTTCTGTGTTTCTAAGTAAGAGGTGGCAGAAATGGTCATCTTTTAGAATGCAACGTTGGTTTACGGAATATGATGCTTTGAAAGTAAAGGTTTCGTCCAATATTCATTATGGAAATAAATTTACATTTCAGTGATTAGATGGCAATCATTTTAAAATTTTCAAATCTGTCTTTTGTCTGAGGTAGCAGAATAAATTATTTCCTTTGAAGTGGAGCCGAGCTAAAGAGAATTAACGTGGCAAGAAGGCCATAACGAAGCTATGTACCGACCGGTCAGTCTTTGTGTTGTATTTCTTCAGCTGTTTTCCAGCGATCAAATCTTCGCTGCAGGAGCAAACATCTCATTGGAGACTTTAGATGAAGTTGGTAAAAGCACGAACGAAACCTCTTCACCTGAATATTGTGCCGTAACAGAGGGTCCTAGTCAACTTACCACAACAATACACGTTTTAACTTTGTTAGCATCCCTGGTAGGAAACATTCTCCTCATTACTGCCTTCGTGAGAATGAGGGAACCGATCTTAGTCCTCGTTGCTAACATGGCTGCATCCGACCTTCTGGTGGCAGTGTTCCTAATCCCTCGTCTAATTACCAGAGAAATCATCGGCTCTAACGCTTTCCTAGTTCATGGAAATGGAGGCATGTTTCTCTGCAAGATGTGTACTTTCTTTAGTGACATATCATTGTCGGTTTCGACTCAGAGTTTAGTCTTGATTTCCGTTGAGAGATTCCTAACGATTTGGTGTCCCATATTGTATAAGAAACTCACCGTGAAAAGACGTCGGTTTCTCGTCGTCTCTACTTGGATCATGGCTATGGCATTACATTCGCCATATTTTTACACGTTTCGACTTGTAGCCGCTAATCCTAAGAATCCTGACTATCAAGAATGTCAACCCCGTTGGGATCCGGCTTTCGATCACCAGTCAGCACAGCTTCGCTACGTCATATTCCTGTACGTTACAGTATTACTTATACCACTGCTTGTAATCTCTGTTCTGTACACTGCAATCATAACCACTGTCCGAAGGGACAAAATGGCATCTTACAGAAGTACCAAAGGCGCGAAACGATGCAAGGAGCGCAACAGAAATTTACAAAGGATGGCTATAGCTACTGTAACTGCGTTTTTAATATGCTGGGCCCTCTTTATAGTGATTTCGTTTCTCAAACTCTTTTCTCCGAACACTGTTCCTAAATGTAATAACAGTTTCAAAGTACTGGATTACGTTTCTCGCGTATTGGCGAGCTCCTACTGTGCAGTTAATCCATGCATTTGCTTCATTTTTGTGCGAAGCTTTTCTCGTGAGCTGAAGAGTATGTGTAAACGAAAACGTCGACGGTCTTTGACAATTAGAAAGGTTCAGGGGGAATCAGGTTCAAGCAACAGCTGTCAAACTGAGCTTCCAGTCTCCTATTCTGAATCCGCACAGGCAACGGTGTTACCAATGAGGAATAAGAACTATCAGTCTAATGTCTGAACGCCTTCTTTGGTGAAAAGTAAAGCGTCTTCTACCTTGGATAATGTAACATTTTAGAGGTGATTACAGGAATGATATAAAACGGCACCATGTCTAAAACAAAAGCGGCGTTATTATGTGTGCGGCGTTAATGTGGCGTTCTGCGACATCATGATTGACACTTGGTTTGCACTATAGAAAACATGTTCTGAAGATTTATGCACTGTGTAAATTTGATTACTACTCAGTGAATCCTTTTAGAGATACCAAATGCTCTTGTTAAAGTGATGCTGAGGTACTACGACCTTGCACTTACTTGGATTGCTTTAAATTTGTGTTGTACATAACCTCACATCAGCCCATTGACACGCGTCTATCAGATTTTTTTATTAATTTGGAGTTTTTACAGTTGAGTGTCGAAGAATGCCCTACTGTTAGTCTTTTGAGGAATTTAACGATGCCATAAATTTTGAAATTTTTCTTTCTTGGCAGAACGAGAAAACACCGCCATAATGTACAAGAAGCTTAGCCATTGCACCCTAAAAGCTGATAGCGTACGATAGCTCAGCCAATCAGATTGCAGCATTTGCGCTAGTGTATAACAACAGTTCTACGAATAACGAGATGCCGAACTAGTTATCAAGTGTTCAAGTTATATCACACGATTGAGTGATACATTTGCCTCAGTATGGATAAAATAACGAGTTAATTAAAACAGTCACCACACATTCTGATGAGAGTTGCCGGTTTCCCGAAGAGCCAAATCCCAAATAGAATAATTATGTCATGAAGCAATGGGCTCGATTTCCCAATATTAATCAAACAGCTATAATTTTTAAGAACACTCCTAAAATTAAAAAAAAAAAAAACATGCGTGCATTTTAACCCTTAGACGTGCAGGCGAACTCATAACTCCACTGAACAAACGCTGGACATTAAGTATATCATGATAAGGTAAGCTGACGTTGTCGCTCGTGGTGGAGACATCACTGTTTAACAACGCAGGTTGCATTTATTGCTTATTTTCAGTTAAAAGTTAAAAGTTTAGTAAAAAAAGATTAAATGCTTCTCTCTTTGAATTCTTGGGGTTCTGCTTGTGCAGAATTTTTAAGCATTCTATTAATTCATTTAACTAGAAAAATATTACATAAAAAATGTCGCTAATCAATGTATTTAAATACATATAGTACAAAGAAAATTAAGTTTATAGATACCTTTCTCGGATTCTCTGACGGTGAAGCCAGTCAGTTAATATCAGATACTTTTAAGTTTCAAGTGCACACTTGGCAGTCTGCACTCTTAGCAAAGAGACTAGAAAGTTCACATTTTACCGTGTATTGCTTCCCTATTAGCGATAGAAAAGTGACATGCTTTTGATGCATCAAAGGAAGGTATGTTTCTTTTTCCACAGTGCTTCAAAGGTGCTTAACCAGCTAACACTATGAACCTACTTTATGGTATTAAAATCCATACGCTGGGCTCGCGGCGAAAATGTCTGTGTTGTACATGATGTACTTCTTAGAGAGAGCAGGTCCCTAATACACCCCTGATTTGAGATTCGGAGATATGGGCAGATAATACAGGCGACACCATAAAAGTTACATGTATGTATTGGTACTGACAGATAACAGATAAATAAATAAGTGTGAAGTGCACATATTTTACCGTGTATTGCTTCCCTATTAACGATAGAAAAGTGCCATGCCTTTGATATATGAAAGGAAGGTATATTTCTCTTTCCACAGTGCTTCAAAGGTACTTAACCGGCTAATACTATGATCCTTCTTTATGGCATTAAAATCCATGCGCTGGGCTCGCGGCGAAAATGTCTGTGTTGTACAGGATGTACTTCTTAGAGAGAGCAGGTCCTTAATTCACCCCTGATTTGAGATTCGGAGATATGGGCAGATAATACAGGCGACACCATTAAAGTTACACGTATGTATTGGTATTGACAGATGACAGATAATAAATAACAAATTTGTGGTGAAAATTCTGGGCTATTGGAATTTCAATGCAGAAAGTGATAAATGGTTCTATCGGTTTTCATTTTGGCCATTGGCACAGATTACAAATCAGTAAGGAACGGAACTTAGCATTATTCTGTCAAATATTATGTATTTTGAAAAGGACACTTTGTAATGCTTATCATATAAAATGCATCCATAAGTGTGAAATCCTGAATATAAGTGAACTTGGCTGACATGGAGTCACAATGATTCCTATCAGAGTTAATTCACTAAGTCCTATTCGTAATTTGCTATTAATAACAGCAGCACACTATTTTTTAGCTGAAAGTTATTGATCGCGTTGTTGTATATGCCATTTCAATCACGCATTGAACACGTCTGTGAGTCACCCATTAAAAAAAACTCTTTATTCACTTCGTTTGTATACACTAGAACAATTATTCTCTTCCCTCTCTCAATCACTGCCGATGAATAGCAGCTTTATTGATATTTATCTAGATTTTATGCATTATTTCATATAGGGAACTTTGGACATGAGATCAATATTGATAAATAGTAGAACTAATTTTAACAAGGAGGAATGAAAAAATTAACATAATTGTAGGTGAAATGAATTATTCAGTAAATTTGAGATCCAAAAAAACAAAAAAAAAATGCATATCTATTTTAAAATTCTACAGAGCTAAGATTCCAGCCGTCTGGTAAAAATTATATGCCCTGCTTGCACCGCCGCTTCGTTAGCCCGATACGTCGGGTTTTTGTTCTCGCTCGGGAACGTTTGCTACTGAGGCTACCGCTTCGTCGGGTAGGAAAATTGATTTCCTTAAAATGGCGCGAAAAAAAATCCCAAACAAAACAAAACAAAACAAACAAACAAAGGGAAGGAAACTGTTTTAAATGGGTAACACCTTGGTTACCTTGAAGTTTCCAAAAATATTGAGATCATGCATAAACTAAACCATTATTTGTTTAGTGATACTGCTAAAAGCCCAGTATTGAAAGAATTCTATTAATATATCAATGAAAATACTGAAATCTAATCTGCTGAGCTATCCTAAACTATTTAGCCATTAAAGTGCCAATTATGATCCCGAAAATTCGGAGGAAAATGCAATTTTCAACCTGCAAGTGATAATTCAGCCTTCGCCTGATTTCGCTAAAACGTCAAACGTTTCACACGTGCCACTACAAATATGTAGAGAAATACTTCAGAATCATCAAAATTTGAAATTGAAGTTAGCAGAGGTCTTCTTGAACGACTTGATTGTTAGTCGGACAATTCATCTAAGGCGATAGTTGATTCGGCCTTCGGTATCACTAACTACATGCATCTCACCTCTTAGCATAATATAAGGTTGCGTTTCTTTGGGAAAATCCAAGATTGGGTTCTTAAATCCTAAAACAGTTTTAACGGTTTTTACCTAACAGATTAATCCAAGATCACTCAGATCATGGTGCATCAAAGGAACCAAATAATCCGCTCTGGGCTAAGATTGTTCGGTTCCTTTGATCCAACATGATCCGAGTAATGCTCGATTAATCTAATGAAAAATCCGTTTTTTGGATTTTATAATACAATCTTGGATTTTCGTAATGAAACGCACTCTAAATCTATATTTCAGGATTAATATTCAAGAAATTCAATGATTTAAAGTGATTCTTGGTGTTATTATATTTACACACGCATCAAGAAAATAAATATGTTGTTGCGTGTGGTTGTGGTGCTTTATAGCCGAGAGTTACAATGCGCCTGCGCTGTGCAAAAGTTTACTTTTAAAACTGTTTATGTGATCTGAATACAGTGAAGTTTCTTTTAGAATAGAGTGGTTGAATTGCAAGTAGCACCATTATTTACGTACAAATTAAGCAAAATCGTGCCATGTCATGTATTCTAAACGGAGTATTTAACTCTTATGTGTCAGCAAAAGTCCATCAGTTTAGTTTCTCAGTTGAAGTACACTCCAACCTACGTTTTTGTTGGCCATGCCACACGGGACCGTTCCTAAAGAATTCTGTCCGGTCCTAAATCGTATCGGTTCTCTTTACTTAAAACTGTTCTTCTCATTAACGTCTGTTCGTAGCGTAGCGTTTGGATTCTCATTAACCCCTCCCTTAGCTTATCATCATCAATAGAAGATTTCAGTAGAGATTGGGTTGGCAGGATCATTTCTATTAATTTAGTTTTCAAATCAGCTAGTCTTTCGTTATGCAACTTCTATGCCCCGAACGACTCACAACAACAAGAAATGTTTTTGCATAACTTAAACGAGTATTTAATGTCCAAAACAGATATAAACAATCTCATTATAGGTGGAGATTGGAATGTCACACTCCAACCACTTGACAAAAGAGGTGGCTTCCCATGGAAAGAATCTACCTATCGAAACAAACGTATTTCTATGATGGAAGAACTAGAGATAATTTATATCTTCCGAAACAATACCCGCAAATATTAAGCTTCTCATATGAATCCAAAGCACTGGAAGTTTGCTCAAGAATAGATTTCTTTCTTGCTGCTCGCTCCTTCTCCAACTTCGTTGTGAACATAGATACAAAGGCCTCCAACGCACCTGACCACAAAGCAGAAAAACGTACTTTACAACTTTCGGAAGAGCGGCGGGGTCCAGGCCTATGGAAGTTTAACAACCCCTTAGTGATGATGAAGAATGTGTAAATCGCATTAAAGAAAATTATCCCATTATAGGTGAAAAATACCGAGACCTGGATGATCACAGACTAAGGTGGGAGCTTATTAAAATGGAAATAAGGAGCCTCACAATTGCCTACTCAAAAAACAAAGCCAAAGCACAACGCCAACGGGAATCGGATTTGCAAACAAGCCTAGAGGAACTAGCAAAAAGGATTTTTGACAGTACCAACGCTGAATTTATCAACGATGCACCGAACGAAAAGGAAATTCTAAAACAACTCGTTGTATTCTACGAGGAAAAAGCGAAGGGCTTAATGCTACGTTCTAAAACCAGATGGACAGAAAGGGGTGAGAAACCAACGAAATAGTTCTTTAATCTAGAAAAGTAAAATTACAACAGAAAAAAAAAAAATAGTAGAATTAGAACTGTCGAACGGAAAACATCTACACAAAGCCGACGAAATAATGAAAGAAATCGAAAACTTTTATCATTAGAGATCTCTATACTTCTGCTGGGGATATTGATGATGATGACCTGTTTGACAATTTTGTCCACAACTTGGAAATACCAAAGCTGCAGGCCTTAGAAAAAGAGGAACTAGAAGGTGAAATTACTCTGGAGGAATGTAAAGAAGTTTTCAAAACCTTTTCCAGCGGAAAATCGTCCGCTGAGGACGGTTTTTCTTGGGAATTCTACAGTTGCCGTTTTTTCGCCTTATTGAGTGACGATCTAATCAATTGCTATAATGCGGCTTATAGAGAAGGAGAAAGTCAATATCTAAGCGCAGAGGTACTATTAATCTCATACCGAAGGAGGATTCAAATTTACATAGCCTGGCAAATTGGCGGCCAATTACTCTACTAACCTTGGATTACAAAATCGCGTCGAAAGTAATAGCCAAAAGATTGGAAAGGGTACTAAAACTACTTATCAATCCGGACCAAACTGGATTCATAAAGGGAAGATATATCGGCCAAATATCAGGTTAACTAACGACATTCTAGAGCAAACCACAAACCAAAACATCCCTGGGATACTCATTACACATGACTTCAAAAAGGCATTTGATACCTTTGAATAGGAGTTTATTAAAAAGACGCTTGCTCTCTTTAATTTTGGGGACAATATTCAACGGTGGATATCACCTCTTTACACCAATCCAGAGAGCTCCATTATGAATAATGGCTTCTGTACCAACCCTTTCCAACTCACAAGAGGTGTGAGACAAGGTTGCCTTCGGTCGCCTTATCTATCTATTTTAGCTGTGGAAGTCTTGGCATGCAAGATAAGGCAACACAAAGAAATACAAGATATAAAGATTTTTAAAAGAGAATTCAAAATAAGTCAGTTCGCGGACGACACCTCACTTTAGTGTAGCAGCTGCGAATCTGTTAAAAACGCTATCCAGGTGTTAAGTGACTTTGGTGATGCTTCCGGTCTGAGATTAAACCCATCCAAAACTAAAGCTTTGTGGCGCGGCCCTTGGAGACACAAAGTGGACGAGCCTTTTGAATTCAACTGGCCTGAGGAGCCAATCAGAACGTTGGAAATATTTATCTCTTACTACCTTAAACAAAACGCAGCAAAAAACTTCCAAGTAAAAGTGGACAAATTAAGCACTATCTTTGACATCTGGCAATCCCGCAGCCTTACTCTGTTTGGGAGAGTTTTTATAACTAAATGTCTTGGAATTTCACAGTTGATGTACTCAATGTCAATTCTTGACACACCTTCCCAATATATAAAAGACACTAACTCCCTTCTTTTTAAGTTTATTTGAAAAAAAAAGCAAGACAAAATTAAACGAAAAGTTATGTCTCTTGATTAATGCGACGGAGGTTTGCGTGCGTCTAACATTGAGTTAATGTCCAAGTCACTAAAACTTGCTTGGATCGTAAGGTTATTGAAAAAAGAGCAAGCTTGGGAGGAATCCTGGAAGGCGATTCCCAGCTACTTCTTGAATAAATATGGTGGCCTGAACTTTTTGTTAAAATGCAATCACAATGAAAAACTCCTGAAGCAATCCAACTTACCGCAATTCTACAAGTCAATGCTACAACATTTTTTAGAGATTAAAGTAGCCTACATTTATGCCATTGGCCAAGAATTGGTATTATTTAACAACAAAGAAATCTTAATTGGAAATCAAGCCGTCTTTTACAAAGAATGGTTTCAGAAAGGAATCTTCCTTGTACAGGGTCTTTTAGAGGAAAATGGCTAATTTCTTACATTCCCAGAGTTCATCAAAAAGTACGAGGTTGAATGCAATTTTCTAAATTATATGCAGGTTGTTTCCGCGATTCCTAAGCACCTTCTTAATAAAACAAAAGAACTACAAGTAGATAAAAGCACCTTTCTCGCCGAAAATGCATTCCAACTCTCTCCGAATACCGTCATAGACTTGCACAAATTGAAAAGCAGAGAATACTATTGCCTTTTAATGTACAAAGACAATGTAGAGATAAAGGCATGCTCCAAAAGGGCACGTGATCTACAAACTGTAGACCTTCAACTAGACACCTATTTCAATCGTGTTAAAAATGTTTGCAAAAACAACAAGCTTAACGAATTCTACCTCAAACTGCTCCACAGAATTGTGGTGATTAAAAAAGAGTTTTTCTTCCACGGTATAGAATCAGACATACTGTGTTTATTATGCCAAGAACCTGACTCAGTAAGCCACACCTTTCTGAACTGCCATTGGTCAAAACAATTCTTTTCTGAAGTCACTAAATGGTCCAACAAAGAAAATGGCACCTTCTCGCCATCTCCATTTGAAATACTGTTTGGTTTAGAGCCAAAGTCTTATCCTCAAGGCGCAAATAAGTCGTTAAAAAAATTAAATTCACACTGTTATTTGCCAAGTATTATTTATATACACAAAACCTACTTAAGAAAATAAACTTGAAAGAATTCATTGGAAGGTTCACTTCTGAACTTCAAATTGAAAAATTATCTTAAGTTGCTAAGAATGCTGCTCTATGGCCCTCCCCCAACCCTTGCCCCTCTTTAAATCAACACGGGTGTTATGATATGCGGTAAACAAACTAGAGCATCTTTCTTTCTGTTTTGTTGTTTTGTTCTGTTTTGTGTTGCCCATATTAGCAATATTAAGAAGTAAGTGAAATAATACAATACAGCTAGAGAAATCATATATTTCAAAATGCGGTTTGAGTTGATTAGGTTACTGTAATTCAATCATTTTAAGTTGTGTTAGCTTGTTTTTTCTTTTTGATTAGTGTATCTTTGTATGTTGTTACCATCCCAACAAAATTTAAAATAAAGAAAAATTAAAGTCTGTTCCCAAGCGGAAGAAATGGTTGACCTGAATTACGTTTTTCTTTTCTTTCTTTCTTTTGTTTTTTTGCTGTTTATGGTAGCTCTCGGCGATAGTAATAGCCCCAGCACGACATATTCCTCAAAGATTCAGATTTTAGTAATGTTTTTCATTTCAGTAAGTTTGCAGGTAAGCATTTCTGTACGTGTGTCACTTGCCAGGCGAGTCGATTGGCAACTTCGTCACAGGTATGAAACTTAACTGTAGAACGCTGCGATGACAGGGAAAACAAAGATAACCATAAATGGTAATCTCTATCGTGACAAAACATCTTACTATGACGAAACTATTTTCAATCGTTAACACCTACCATCACCTACTAGCAATTCAGATGCAATTCTTAATGCAATTCATTTTAACTCTAGCCAATTCAGGGCAAATATCCAAGATATTCCAAGATATTCCAAGATATAGTAGAAACCGAGTCACATAGAAAGATGCAAAGCTCCCAATACTAAATGATTATAACCCAAAACTACAAAGACTTGTAGTTTTGTCGTAGTCTTCAAAATTATAACACAACCACCATACAAACGGAAAAGAAACAAAATTTTGGACGTTTTGAAAGACGTTCTTGATTTTTCGGAGACCAGAGCCGAAAGCCCGTTTGTATGACGCTTTTGGGATCGACATGGATCACCAAACTTAGCACAATAAAACAGCTAGCTTGGGAGCATCTATTAATTTGCAATTGTGGCAAGCACCTGATAAGCATTCATCGTCAAAAAATTAAAACACCGCACAACCCACACGTCAGATGAGTTACCACAATGAAGTCGAGGCCACTAAAAGACATGGCTGTCTTATCGTTAATTTCGTTTAGTCTGAAAGGCTGGTGTAATTTGATGATTTTTTTCTTTACTTCCTTACCAAAAGAAAAAAGGAAATAGACTAACGCTCGTGCCGAAAATTCAATTTATTTATTGAAAGACTCCTCTCCTTTAAATTGCGGGAGCCAATGATTCCATGAGCTCTGCCTGACTACTAAGAAGTTGTGGTAGACATTCAACTTTATTTAATTGTTTCTTTTTAATGACATGAACAAATTAACAGCAAATTTTCCAATCGCCTCAAACATTGTGCTTTGCACCTGCCTCGTCAATAGGAAATGAAAGACCCGGGCGTTAGAATTAGGTTTTCTGTTTTTAAATCAAGTCAAAGCAGATGATTGATACCTCACCTACAGATTCAAGAGTTGGTAGTAATATTCAGCGATTATTCGACGATTCTGAAAAAATATTTCGTCCTAGGTACTATACCGGCTGTCAGATATTTCCAACAGGGCCCGTTTGGTCCTTGCCCCTACGGAGAAAAACATACCTTGGATCGTTTTGGTTTGTTCGTTTGTTGTTGCTGTTATAACAAGAACGTTGGTCTTTGCGTAACGAGTAGAGTTATCGCTAAATTAGCAAAAAACTCAGGATAAACCGGCAACATAATTCAAAGACGCATCAAGCCTCATTCAGCGACTATACGATGTCTGAAAGCGTGAACATCTCCTTAGACACCTTAGGTGATGTTGCAGGCGGGAGCAATTCCTCTTTACAACAGAATTGCACCATAGTAGCAGTTTATCTGGCACCAAGACAAGTTACCACAACCATACATGTCTTAACTTTGGTAGCATCGCTGGTTGGTAACACGCTACTTATTACGGCCTTCGTCAGGATGAAAGAACCGATCCTGCTGCTTACTGCTAACATGGCTGCATCCGACCTTCTGGTGGCAGTGTTTTTAATCCCTCGTCTAGTTACCAGAGAAGTCACCGGTTCTAACGCTTTTCTTGTTCACGGAGCGGGAGGCACGTTTCTCTGTAAGATTTGCACTTCCCTTGGCGACATGTCGTTGTCAGTGTCAACCCAAGGATTAGTTTTGATTGCCGTTGAACGATTTTTAGCAGTTGTGTATCCTGTACAGTATAAAAATATCACCGTGAAAATACGTCGCCTTCTCGTCGCTTCTACTTGGATCATGGCCGGCACATTTCACTCGCCTTATTTTTACACGTTTCGCCTGGTAGCCAGTGACAGTGGTAATCTTCAAATATGTCAAGCAGTCTGGGGACCTGCTTTCGATCACAAGTCAGCGCACCTTCACTACAACCTGTTTTTATTTTCAACAGTCTTACTTTTACCGCTGCTTATCACCTCAATTTTATACACTGCAATTGTATTCAATCTCCGAAGAGACAAAATGGCAATGTATCGAAGTGATAATGGAGCAATACGGGTTCGAAAACGAAACAGCAATTTGCGAAGAATGACTATAGCTACTATTTCATCACCTTTATTATGCTGGATGCTTTTTATTGTGATTACCTTTCTGAAACTCTTTTCCCCTGGAGCGGTTCCAAAGTGTAATAGTAGTTTTAAGGTTGTAGATTATGTATCTCGCGTACTGGCGAGCTCCTATTGCGCGGTCAATCCTTGCATATGTTTCTTTTTTGTACGTGATTTTACTCGTGAGCTGGGTATTATTTGTAAACGAAAACGTCATCAGTCTGCAATTGAAGGCAGAAAAGTAGGAGTACATTCTCTTACAGGCAATAGCTGTCGCATCGAGGTCATTACTGAGTCCACACAAGCAGTAACAGTTTACACAAGCCCAGTGGGGATATTATTCGAGTCGAATGTTTAAGTATAGCGTTTTAAGATGTTTACTATTCGATATCTTTACGCAGGGTTTCGTTCCGGTTCGTGCTTTAGCAAAGGCAATTACAAAAGAGTTAAGGTCATTACTGAGTCCACAAAAGCAGTAACAAGCAGTAACAGTTTACACAAGCCCAGTGGGGATATTAGTCGAGTCGAACGTTTAGGTATTGCGTTTTAAAGATGATTTACTATTCAATATCTTTATGCGGTTTCGTTCCCGTTCGTGCTTTAGCAATGCAATTACAAATGGGTTGCTTTCGATTGCCATTCACTTAAGTACATATACTTGATGCAGTCTCTTATATCTTAAACGTTATTCACGCCACAACAAAACTACTGAACCCAAAACAACACATAAATGATGTATAGATGAACGACGATGCGAAATTAGTCCCCTTCATTGGAGAAGCAAGCAAGAAAAGAAAAGAAAATTTTGCTTGATTAAACTTTTAAAAATCTTTGTTAAAGTTCATCAAAACAAGTTCCTCGTCCAGCATTCATAATAGAAAATTAGTTTTTGTTGGCTGACAGAAAATTCTGTTTGAATACCAGTCGTCAGCGTATAACTTACATGTGCTCACGGTGGCTTATGAAAGACGAGAATTTATTCTTTAGTGTTTTGATGTATAAGTTACAAGTACCTGCGATCGCGTGAAAACTCTCAACCGACTAATGGGCGGTTCGCTTTAACTTAAGGGTGTATGGCTTGGCTTAATGGATTTCCTTTTCAATTGCAGCTGTTTCTAAGGCCAAATATAAATGCTTGCATTTGAAGAATAAAAAGATATATCAAATCTATCAGCGGCTCTTTAAATAGCTTTTGCCGGAAACTCAACACGTGTTACTTAGTTTGAACGCTGGCCGCGACCAATAAGGTAAAGCAACTGAAAGCAATAGTTCAGGCTATATCATGAACAAAATTTTAATAATGTCAATACGAGTCATGCGTTTAATGGCAGCTATGATCAGAATGAAAGTTCGATTGTGGTCATTAAATATGACGCCGCCGTTCAGGTCTCTCTTCAGACAGGCGGGCTCGCAGAGGGGGGTGCTAATTTTAACCGTTTAAACTTATTTATTTATTTCTTTATTTTTATTTATTTTTAATCCAAGTAAAATCCGCCAAACTTAGCGATGTCTGAAGTGATTTTGATACAGAATTCATTATTCTCTTGAAGTTCTTGATTTTATTACACGCAGTGTAAATTTGTTTTAGCAATTATGTTTCAATTTAATTTTCATCTGAATTAGTTCTGAGTTATTTTTTGTGGTTTTCGGGCTTTTCTGAGACATCAAAAATCCAAGATGGAGCATTTGCATGTTATATGAAGTCAACATCTCCTAAAGCTTACCGCATTCGCAACATTTGATCGAATGGATCTATCGATCAATTAACTAACAGATCGATTCAGCCATCGAGGAAAAAGCCCGCCTGCGACAATCATAACCTTTTCCATCTGCCTGTAAGGATCACAGAAAAAAATCCTATCACGAATTTACAGTAATTAATGTAAGTCCAGTGGCGGATCCAGACTCTCAGCCGGGGGCTTTTCCTCCTTCAGTCATTTCTTCTTTTTTCACCCAGAATAAGGAGGGGGGGGGGGGGGGGGGCCACCCAGGCCCCTCCACTAGATCCGACACTGAAGTCCATGCCTACTAGTCTAGCTGTGTTCATTCTAGCTTCATTAATTTCTATTCAACTTTGCTAAACCCTCTTTTTGTGGCATACACAATGTACTGAACGACTCCAGCAACTTCATTTACAGCACAAGTTTTTAAAATGTGTTAAAATATCAATCATATTCAAGAGAGACCACGGTATCATTGATTGCGGGATAGGAAATCTCTCTTTTATGTAATTTTGTTTCTATAAAGGTAGAGCTGTTCCTCTGTGTTATTACAGTAATAGGCTTTACAACAATACAAATCGGACTTATAAACTTGAGTCAAATGCATGGATTCACCATGCAATTACAAAACCAAAAGAGAGTGGCAATGACAAAATATTGCGAAATCTATATTTTATTGTGGAGTAGAGCTTGGAAAAAATAACTGGAAGCTGAATGCCGATAAAACTTGGGAAATGAGCACAATAAAATTCCAAAACGATCACTACAGATATCTCTTGCAGCTTTTTAGCCTCCTTCTTGACTCGTTCCGTTGTCTGGCGACGCAAGAATGAAGAGAGATGATTTTGTCGTTTCACAGTTCTACAAAACTTGTAGTCTGCAAAAAGGCGAGTGGCAGAAATGACAAGACACGCAGGGTGAAATATGCATATTCATTTTTAGATTCAGTTTGTGGTTAAGACCGCTAAAGGATTAGTTCATTTCCAACCCGAATCTACGAGCAAAGATGGTTTCAGTAGAATTTGTGAGGAAATTGTGGCAGTAGTATGCTAATGAGTTAATTCAGTTTGATTCACAGCTTATGGGCTAATGTGGCCATATGGCTGAGTTAAAAGGCCTAATTGTCTTTTTCTCAGTGTTAATTGTTTCTCCATTCTTAGGTCTGTCAGCTAGCTACGTGGAAACAAATTCAAGGTGTGTTTAGCTGGAGCAAAGCCCCTTCTAAATCTGCATGCGCATAACCAAGTCTAATCTAGGGATGAGCTCAAGACAACATGTGAAAGGTGAATAAACACGCAGCAAAAAGAAAAAAGAAAAGTTATGATTATTTCTTTAATTGAGTCGTTTGTGATTGTTCTCCAGCCTTTCCAATTGAAACAGCATAAGCAGTGGTACAATCACGAAAGGCTACGAAAAATGAATTCTGTAGAAATTTGTATTTAGCCGTTGTTACCGTTGGCAATGAATGCAAATATAATAAACGTCCCCAGATATCAAATGTGGTTAGATTCAAATTTAGATGTGAGGATATTCTTTACTTTGATTCAACAACACCTTTGCGGGCTTCTAGCCTCCTGCTCATCCCCAGCCTCAGGCATGAGATAAAAGGCGCTTGATAATAGCCGCAGGCGTTGAGAGATCAAGCAATTCAGAAGTCTCCACCCAGGGTTTGTAGGATAGAACTAGCAAAAGAACCTTGACTACAGGCCATACGATCTTTCATGGGTTGGCTGATGAAGTGAGCCACAAAGCACAAACACGGCATTCATGGGCCTGTCATTAAAAATAGTTGACGATCTTTATTATGCAGATTGCACCAGCATTCTGAAGTGAATGAACCTGCCTAACCAAAAATAAAAATGGAACTTTCGATAAGGAATTCAGGTCAAAGTAAATACAGGGGGATGGTTATGAAGCCCGACAAACAAAATGAGAAAGTCGGAAGGCCCACAACTGTGCACAACCTTTTGTTTCGCGCTCAACACACAGTGCATTAATTATGAAACCGATAAGTTAACGTTTGTACTGTTTACTGCCTCAATCAGAAGTAAAAAACAGTGGTATTTTGTGCACGATCAAGGCCAAAAAATCCAACCAAAAAAAATCGGCAAAAAACATTGTCACGCCTCACAGCCATTCTCCCTTTCTTACCATGATGAGGCTTTCAGTCATTTGATCAATTCAGTAGAATATAGAGACTTCAGAGTGTTTACGTTTGTTTGCGGCGGAAGGGGAGTGGCAGTAGGGAGAGAAACTATAGCAGTCGTTCATGCATCTTTACAAGGAACAGAATAACCTGAATAAAAAAAGTTGATCGTGTGTTCTTGTTTGTATATTTATCATTACAGTTCATTTGGTTTCTCAAATTAATCTTACGGTAAATGCATGCAAAACATACCGATTACGGATCTCGCACAGGACGTTGAAGGCATTGGCTAAATCTAGGTGGCAATTGAAGTTCTTCTTCGGTATTGTCCCGCTAAACTTGGCAAATATGTAAACTGGTGGTCGCGAGATCGTCACGTCCAGTTGTTCATTTATCTGCACTTTTTAATTACAGTTTTGTTTCAAGAACGGAAACAAAGGAACTTCTTTAATAGAATTTGTCAGACTCGTCAATAGAAGGCTTTTAGCTTTCGACATTTTATTTGTTCCCTTCCACTGTAATGCACCTCAACAGTGGCTTAGTCTTCCATAGTAAAGAGTTACTACATTATACCAGAGCCTAGAATCGTGTCATCTAGTTTTGCCTGTATTCAGCTCAACTACTTTTAATAAGAATCAAAACAACTGAGCGACCGTGATAATCTGAGCAGCATCTTCACTTGAGTTTCGCAAATCAAATCGATTCGATTTAACGATCATGCTCGAAAACAACAACTCAGACGTCTCTCCCATAGCGAACGAAAATCGCACGTGTATACTGCCAATTGATCCTGTCGCTGAAGTGATAAGCTCCGCTACTATATACAGCATTCTTTTGATTGCTTCCCTGGTGGGAAATTCTCTGCTTATTTTCGCCTGTCTAAAATCGAAAACCACGATTAACCTGATAATAACCAACGAAGCTGTTTCGGATCTCTTGTACTCCATAGTTCACTTAACTCGAGAGATTGTGGTTCAAATCACAGGCTCCACGGCTTTTCTGGTCCATCGATGGATTGGGCATGTCCTCTGTAAGATTTGTACCTTCACTGTTGACGCTGCCATTGCTGTGTCCACACTGTCCTTGATTTTGGTTGCCGCAGACAGGCTGGTCGCACTTGTATTTCCAACAGAATATAATCAAATCACTGTCAAAAAGCGACGGCTTCTCATCCTTTCCACTTGGATTGTAGCAATGGCAATTCATTCTCCGTATTTCTACACTTTCCGTTTGGACGCAATCAATGGCGAAACTTTTTGTTTCACAAACTGGGAGCCGGCCTTCAATCATGAGTCAACACATACCCGATACTACACTGCGCTACTGTTTGTTGTACTGATTGTGCCACTAGTAACAGTATCTATACTACAAACTATAACCTTGCTGAAATTGAGACAAGACAATATGATGCCTTTTCGTACCTCTATTGCCAATCAGCGACACAAGAAAAATAACAAAAATCTGCTGAAGATGTCTGTGGTGATCGTTTTGGCATTTGCATTGTGTTGGCTACCTCTTATTGCCTTTCAGTTTCTTTTTCTTTTCTTTCCCAGTTCAATTCCACGTTGCAGTTTAGGTTTTACAATAGTTAGTAAACTTGTATTTCTTTTTTCGTTGTGTCATTGTATAGTGAATCCATTTATTTGTTTTTCCTTTATGCATCGTGTTCGTATTGCCATAAACCTTGCAACAGAAAAGAAGAGTTTAACCTTCATGGAAACAAGATTATGACAATTGGCAGAAAAGCAAATACACTTTTGGGCTTCTCCCAGTTCACGGTCGCTACCTATCAAACTTATTCCAAGTAATCAAATGAATATTGAATTTTCTTACGATTTCTTTATCAAGCTAGGCTACGTGGATGTATTTGTTTTCTATTCGACTAAAGCAATTATATTTGCATGGGCTGAAACGTGTAATGAACTTTCCTGTAGAAACAACTGAATTGTCTGTCACTAATTTTCGCGTAGCAAGTTAAAGCAACGATTTCTTGTGCTTCTTACGCTCTTCTTTAGCAGCTAGGGCAAGTGAGAAATCATTTTGCTTTAAGATAAAGGTAGTTTTTGCACATACCCTTTTTCTCCGACGTGATATTTTTTCAAGCGCTCGAGGCGCGAGCGCGAGAGCAAGCGCGGAGCGCGACAGCGGCCTCGACGCGGGCCGCCCCTTTGCGTTCGGTCTTTTTCAAATTCCCTGCCGTTAATACTTTTGCTTACGATCTCGACAAACTTAATCTCTGAACATTTCTGTTAAGACAACATTGTCCTAGGCATTGTAGGGATCGCCCTTTTTCCATTGTCGTTGTCATTCTCTCTCGTAGAGCCAGCAAACAAACAAACAAACAAAACAACAAAACAACAACAAAAACAACAACAAAAAACCAGAGAATAGTGTGTGCCCTATAGATGCGTGAGATTCGACTGAATAAAAGCAAAGTAGTTTTTTTTTACTTCTGCACGTTAGTTACTGCATGTATCTGTGAGTTACTCGATTTGCTTTATAAAAAAGTAATGCATGGTCTCGAACGCATCACTCCCTTCCAAAGCCAACATTCGGACCATTGACAGTTGTTGGAAAACCTGGGTTACGGCGATTAACCTTCGCAGAGCGAAATTTTTTTGAAAATTTATAATGATGGGCAGGTGGGACAGCGAGCGCTTTCTATTACCCAGGTTATAATGTAACATGAACTTATGATTGTGTCAGCTGGTCCGACAGCATCGAACTACGTACATGCATGAGGTGACAGGATGACAGGAGCCGTAAGACCACAAAAACATACTAGTTGCTTGCTCACTTGCGATCAGGGCTTCTTTTGTCAAGAACGCCTGATCGCAGACTACTAGTTGCTTAGTACTGAAACTCCGATAAACTTGCCAAAAATCAATTCGAATGACCCTGTTTGAAGAAACGTTGTATTACATCATCCATGCGGTGCGCACACTCGATCGTGTTGGAGTCATTTTCCCGCTTGATGAGCTTATTATATATGCCGTCAGTAAGAATGGCAATAGTCTACTTTAAATGTATTAAAATTCTAACTTCGCTCCGAGGTTTAGGAGAATAAGACAAAACAAAACATATAGAGGCTAAGCGATCAATAATCAATTTTTTTTGTTTCAATTTCCCTAAGCCTCGGGTCCAAGTTATAATTTTAATATATCAAAAATTGGCCTATTCGGACGCTAACGCTAACTTTGTTCACTGGTTGACCAATTTTGGAAATAATCATTCATTTCGACGTTCTATATCGCGAGTATGGTGCTTGGGACCGCCTAACTGTTTTAATAAATCTAATTTACTAGGAATACAAACTACTTTAGTTTGTAGAAACAGAGCTGTCCAGCCCTAGATATCCCTTTCTATAACTTACTCACAGCTACGTTGCAAAATTATTTAACAGCTCGTCCCAGACATTATAAACTGACCGATTTTATGTACACATTAATATATACAATAACAGGATGCCCAATTGATCAAGCGTAGGCTTTCAACGGGAGACAACATTAGGTAAAATTGCG
Source organism: Orbicella faveolata (assembly GCF_042242905.1). NCBI lineage: Eukaryota > Metazoa > Cnidaria > Anthozoa > Scleractinia > Merulinidae > Orbicella > Orbicella faveolata. The sequence goes on from NW_028301564.1 coordinate 19,147,375, forward strand.
AGAGAACCTGAATTTGTTTGAACTAAATCGATATTATATACTCCAAACTACGTACAATTAACGAATTCAGACTAGCATGCAGAAACAGAATTTTCATGGCTAAACCCTTGTTTCATTCAGGTTTTCAATTCTTGCAAACCCACTGAATTCTCGACGAGTTCTGTCTACTCGCATCGCTGATTTCACATGAGATCAACTCTTTGAATACGGCGACAGGAGGCAGCGCGTCCGAGTGGTTTAGGGCGCTGGTGTTGTAATCCGGAGGTGGCGGGTTCAAGCCTTCACCCTGCTACTAGCGGAATTTGTTTCTCAGTAGTCCTGAGTTCAAATCCTCGGTCACGCTTTGTAAATAGCCATCTGGTCCTTTTCTGACCGGAGGGGTGGTGGTGGGGGCGTACTCCCTTCTATGGGCTATGTAGGTATGTGCGGCCCCAAAGGGTATGGTTTTTGTGCCGTTTTGGTCATAAATTGAGTATCGATTTGGCCATTTTGGTCTTAAATAGGGTATGGTTTCTGTAGAGGGGGTAAGTTTCTAATGAAACTGTGGTGCTGCGTCGGTGGGGAGTATACCAAGATAATTTGGTTTTATCAACTAGGTTGATAATGTGAATTGGCCAAAGTAAAGAGATTCGAAAGCTGACGTTTCGAACGTTAGCCCTTCGTCGGAGCGAATCTGACGAAGGGCTAACGCTCAAAACGTCAACTTTCGAATCTCTTTACGGTGGCCAATTCACATTATCGACCCAGTTGATAAAACCAAATTATATGGTTTTTGTACTTTAGTCTTAAATTGGATATGTTTTTGAGAAGAGGCTACTTTTTCATCATTATCGATAAGACCATAAACAAAAGCTCTTCAAAATTTATGTTTAGGGCAACTGCGTCAGCCGCAACGGTCATAAATAGGGTATCGAATTTTTGGTCTGGCCATAGATAGGGTAGGGAGAATCCGGTAGATTTGGTCATAAAAAGGGTAAGGGTTTTGGCAAGCGGGCCGCACTCCACCCCCAAATTTTTCTGGGAGTACTCCTCCCAGGGGGAGGGGGGGGGGGGGCTCCTGCCAGTTGGGATTTTTGTGGCTACTGTTGCTAGGCAATACTAGCCACTATGTTATCATCTGTGTGAGTATGTAGAGTATCCAATTTTCGGATTGTCCTCGGAACTATTCGCTTCTGTAACTGGAAGTCGAACGGAAGTCGGTCCGATTTTCATAGTTACAAAATAGTCGACCTTATAATGTCCATTTTCTCTCGGTTTTACGCGAACGCTATAATCGAGCGTCTGCTGTTCTCGTTTCGAACTTGTACGCAACCGAGCGAAGAGCGAAGCTAAATCCTGCTCTCTCCAATGATCGAGTTTTTATCAACTACTCACGCACAACGTGTCGAGAATGTTCTGGTTGGGAGCTCGAGTTTTCAGATAAGAGTACCGCTCTGTATTTATGTGTTTATTCTATTTCGGACCAGTAATCAGACACAGCATTCAGGCAATGTGCACTTTGATTCTTCGTAAAAAGATTTTGCGCTTCCTGAAGGCGCAGATAGAACTTTTTTCAGGAAAACGTTCCCTGAATCGCTGATACGTGTAAAAAGGCCATCATAGCCGATTGATTTGTCCAGCTTAGCATTGCGAAATGCTCCATGTACAGGATCGTACAGGATCTGGCAATTTATAGACCTTTCTCGAGCTTACGAAATTTTCCCTCGGGAAACTATTGATTCCCTTCGTACATGTAGATCAAAATAGAATGTCCTGCGAGACACAAACCAGAAAAAATCTAGCCTTTAGGAAACGTGAATTCCCTTCGGAGAACAAATGTGTCTTTAGAGACACAAAAGTATTTCCTCTGGGAAACGAAAATCCCTTCAGGTGACTACAATAAATTGTAGATAAATCCCAGCTAGTAGTGATTAACACAGAGCAATAGTACAACCGTGGTTGTTATCATGCTGTACATGCGAAGCAAAATTGCTCGCTGGACACCGACACGTGCTTGAAAGCTGACAAAGCTGTGTCTGTTGCTAATTGTGGAATGTGACAATAATATATCACTTATTTGTGATAGTGAAAGATAGAGAACTATCCAGTGTGTCACTGAGAAGACTTTTAAACTCAGTGAAACAGAAAAATGAGAAAGAAAATCTTCCTGTTTCATTCATTAACCAATGCAGCAATTGTTTTGTGAAATATATTAAAATATATTTACAGTGTCATATAATTAATCAGAGAAACATGCTTTAGTGTCAAATCCCAGTCCTCCAACAAGTAAGCCGAAGTAATATTGCCCCTTCTAGAGGAGTATGCAGCACTGATTGTTATTCAGTGTTAAATTGGTCGGTGTAAAATGCAGAATGTTGACAGCAGACTGTAGACTGAGGGTAAACTGCAGATTGCAGACTGTAGACTGTAGACTTTTTAACTGAATGATGTTACCGTTTACATCATTGATAGCGAACCGTAAACAGGCTAACCAGGGCATTATTAATAGGCTAACCTGAATGATCTTCAGGCTAAGCGGAGTGATATTCAATCTAACCAGAATGATATACAGGCTAACCTAAGTGCAGACTTTCACTACGATTAGCCTAAATAATCCTGTTTACGGTTAGCACTCTATAATGGAAATAACACAAAATATCATTAAAAAGTCTGTAGTCTGCAGTCTGCATTTTGCCCGGTCTGCATTTTGCATTTTACCCCTGGTCTGCAGTCCGCAGTCTGCCTTTTACACTGACCAAGTGTTAAATATGACCACAAAGGCAAAACATAAATCTATACCAAAGGACTTAAAAAGTGCAAGAATATGGCCACTGATCAAAAGGCAAAACATGCATAAATGAAGGTCCACAGAGCAAAGCCAAAAACCCATATTTTGAGTTGATTGATGATTGCCCATGGCCCTGGCACTCAGTATACTTGTAGTTGCTGTCATTGTCAAGAGAGAGTGAATTCCTGGTATTGGTGAACACCTTTGTGGTAAAACAAGTGTTGATGTTAATGAATAGGTTTGTAAAACATGCCCTAGACATGTAGTAAAGTATAAACTCATGTGCTGTTGTTAATGGCATAGTAATTTTCCACAAAACCAGCTCTCTTTGATTAATAAATGAATATGAATGGAGATTGTTAGCACCAAGAATTGCATTTCAAAAGCTAAAGCAAGACAGTTTAAGATACAGGATAACAAATTGTTAGTGTTCTTGCTGAATTTCTATTCTAATACTGCCAGATGTTGCCATGGCTACCATGTAAGGCTCGTGTAAACAGCAATACTTGCAATATAAGAGTTTTGTACTGTCATTAAATATCAACCCTTAGGAGGTAGTGCAGGCTGCTGATTGGTTGATGGGTAATAGTAATTTCTATAAAAATGATGGGATTGGTTTTAATCCAGAATAATACATTATTCGATACAACAAAGAAATTCACAATATGAAAATGTTAACTATGTAGTATGGGATAATCATTTATGAGCAACAATAAATGCAAATAGCAAAAATGTTGAGTCATAAAAATATACTAGGTGATGAAAATGAATAAAGTAAGTATATTCTGGCACTTGTTTTTTCTTGTAAAAAGTCAGTTGATGTCAACATAGTCTCAGTAATAGACTGTTGATAATAAATTATGTAGAGATAAAAACTCAGAAGAATTAGCATATCGTGGAATATTCCTTGGTACAGTGGCCAGAATGTAAGCAAGTGCATTACAGTGCTATAGGTACATGCAAATCAGAACTGCAATGGTTAGACAAACTTCTTTTACAAAGCAAAGAAGTTGCAAGTGAAAATTCTAGGGAAATGAAGCATTGCTCTTCACCACGAGCAAGACTGACACTACTTCAAATCCCTGCAATACTGTTCTTCTGTTAACTTGTATCAGCAATTTCACTGACTCTCACTTGAAAATTATGTTGGTAAAAATGGTAAAAAAGGGTTGCTCAACGATAAAAATCTTATTACACATTTTTTTGCTCAAGAGAGTACAACACTTGAAGATGTCCTGGGGATATTGTACACTACAAAGTCTAATAACTTACTGATGTAAATATATGACCCAAATGACATGCCAGTGAGCACTGCTTTTGTGAACAATTTAAGCATGTTTTGCTACTCATGGTGCTCAGTGGTTTATACATGTAGTAATCAATCTCAGCAGCCAAAATCAACAAATTTCTTGATATTTAATTTTCTCGCTTCCTCGAATGCCTACCATCCAGTGATTGAGTTGAGTCAGTATTCATTACAGTGTTCAGTAGTGCATCGTACATCACATCAAATCACATTTCATTATCACTAGCATTCCTTTGATATTATATTCTTAATCAATTCTATTTTTAATTTTCCCCAAAATCTTCATTTACAGGGAAACCGATGAACATCCAAATTTGTGGCTTTATCCACAAAATTATTGACATGAGAGCACTAGCACTGGAAGCTCTTACTTTGAATTCCAAGTGTAAACTTTGCTTACAAAAGCTGAAGTAATAGAAGAAAAGCATCCAAGCCTCATAGAAATGCAAGATAAGAGAATACCAGTAAATATTGATAATGTCCAAGAAAACATAGGTAGACAAAGAGCATTTGAGGAGGCGTACACAACTTATCAAAACAATAGCTTGAATAACACCACGTGTTGCTAATTAGTAACAGAACCAGTTCTGTAAAGCAAGTGGATGTGATCACAATTAGTATTGAACCAGGACACCTAGAATCGTCTGGTAAAGTTGTTGTTGCCTCAGTCATGCCAAATAGTATGTACTAATTATAAGTCATCTTCACACAATAGTTGTCTGATGTGTAACATAAAGATCCAGATAGTTGATCATAATGTTGTAAAGTGTCATAAATGCAAGCTAACCAGTTTTTATTAATAATCTCCTAGACACATCAGTAACAAAATATACATGTATTAGTCCTTACCAATGACTTGAACTAGATACGGTACACTCACACTACCTTTGATACAACTATGAACACACTTTTATAGAAGGTAGCAAATAAAGTAACTGATTGTACCGAAAACCAACTTCTAGAATATTTTTCAATCAAAACATTTAGGTTTACAGATAGTGACAAAGTCATCTTGTAAGCAGCATGAAAGATATTTAGAATGTCATATACAGGGACCACTGAGCAACATCTGAATTGGGGTAGCAGCAAGCACATAGCGAGTGAGATATGGTCTTAAATAATTTGCCACTGTGCTTAGAACTTCAGAAATGCTAAATGTTTAACTTTGTCATTTTCAAACAATTGATTATTCATCAAATGGCATCTATATTAATCGCAAAAATCTAGGATGGAGGACCTCTATACATATGCACAATTGTGTTAGGAGCTTTGCTTTTCCTGGTATGCCGCATGGTAGTTTGAGTTCAAAAATTGTTATAGATAATAACCAGTAGGCTCCATTTATTAGACACAAGAAGAGCTAAAACAGATTCATACACATGTATGTGAATAACTTGTGCATGTTCAGTTCGAAGAACATTGGTTTCAATCTCAACATCATACGCACAACTGGATCATTCCACTGTTGTACACAGTCTACCCTCTAAACTACGCGAGAAACATCATGTTAGAAATTTAATTACCTAATAATGAATGCTACTTTTGTCAAACTAACATTGTTTGATAAATCCTTACGTTCTGATTGCATTAAGCATAAACTGTTAAGCAGTAGCCAAATGCACGCTTTGCGAGACTATTGTTAGCTATGTAACGTTTCTTTGAAATATTATTATCGCCAGTACCGGTCAGCGGTACTAGGACTCAGCATGCGTTTTTATCTGTTGTTCGTAGCGTGGCGTCCGCCATATTGTTACTGTTACTCGGCTGTTAGTTTTATCCCAGTTTGATTAAAAGCCTTACACGAGCCGGTCGTGCCTTGGTTCTTGCCTTATCTTCTTAACTGGCGTATATATATTATCCTTTGTTTCAGTGGCATGCCTGTAAACTAGCTAAGCTTAGTTCCTGTATAGCTAAGTGCATGACCACCATAGATAAGATTTACATTTTTACATTTTCCACTATTACATAAACAGCTTCCCTCTATCGAGTCAGTGCTGCGTTAAACTTTGACTAATACCACTTGTTTTTCACCTAACAGTGAATTTAACATGAATATATAAGTTATCTTGAGCGATTTACGTGATTTTCTCTTTAAAGACCTACTGTTTCGATGCAATCTGTCGCTGATATCCAAAGCTGACAACAATAAACATGATGTAAAGTTTAGATAGGTACTCACTCAGGATACACATATGGTAGAGCCATTGGACAGTTATTGTAAAATAAATATTTGAATAATTACAAACAATAAGCGAACAATGACTACCTGTTAAAGAAGACCGTGCTGCTGTCGTCCGGGCTTTGTTGTAGAGACATATAAACGGCTCCATGGACGTCTAAGTTTACAATCAAAGCTTGATATTTCACACGTCGAGATAGACACTTTCAGCTCACTTCAACTTCGATGTAATTCGCTTCAAATAGAAAAAAAAGCTGCAATCTTACTCTACGAAAGTAAATACTTGTGGATCGTTGAGGCATCTTCGGACAAATTCCGAAAAGACAACTGCACGGAAAAGCACAACCATTGAATACATTCAACATCGCCGGTCGAAATTCGCGCCAAGCCAATGGCTCGCAAGTACTTATGGGAGCTTACTCAAAGGGTCGCAATGGCTTGTGGGATGTTACAAAAATTTACCCGAGGGGACCTAAAAGAAAATCTGGTTCTCTAATTAGCTTTTAAAATGTTTTTCGTGTCCCATGTCTTATTCATTTTTGACAAGTGGATGAAGTGGAATCAAGTCTTGCATGCTTGCTAAACGCCATAATACTGTAAGGCTGTGTCATGAACCAGAAGGACGATATCACTGCTTCAAGGCCTGTACATGTACATAAACTTGAAGATGTTACTATGGTAGTTATAGCCTTTTAATATTTGTTGTAATGTACTTTCCTATGTTCACGCTTTTATTTTTGTATGTATCCTATTATTGTGTATTTTATGTTACATGTAGGTAATAGCTTCAGGGCTCCTATTGATAGAAGAGATGCTTTGTAAGCCCCCTGAAGGGACTTCCCTGGAAATTTTACCTTTGGATTTTTTACTTTTGTATGGTCGGCCGAGTCTTCTTGATGGTTATTCCTACCCTCTTTTAACTGCGTTTTGCTTTTAAGTGGGGATCCGAGTTTACCGTACAAATAGCCTAAGTACCCGGCATAGACCTTCTAAAAAAACCTCAACACATGACACGATTGTTTTGGGTGTTGTGATCAAAACATAGTTTTCTATACTACTCCCTGGAATATGCAAAAAAAAAAAAAGTCGAAAGTCCAAACACAATGAGCCCCAAAGAAAATCTCGGTGGAGTTGAAAGAGGCAGTTTCTAGTACTCTCAAAACGGCCAGTTGCCTCACTCACCCTGCGTGGGAGTTTATATGCTCCATCACCCAAACGTACATGAATTTAACACAAAAAGTTAACTATCCTTGAAACTATAGGGAAATGAGATCTTAAATTGACCAAGATTGCAGTTACTATATACAAAGCTAACTGAGTAAGTAATTAGTAAATAAAGTAAGTAACAAGACAATTAGACAAGCCTAAGTCATACACCCTTTCTACGTTTTATTGCCTTTGAACTGAATTATCTTGACAGGAGTGTCAGATGTAAGCTAAGACTTCAAATTGTGTTGAAATCCCTAGCCTGATGTGCATTTAGTCTGCATCAAACATAATATATTACACTGGATGTTTGTCTGACATACCATATGAATGATACCTTTACATTTTTCATTTTATTCTTGCCAGCATTGCAAGGCACTAGTTTAGTGTTTTTTAATTCTTGAATTGTAATAGTTCCTCGCTAATTCCTACACACTCACTTTGTTAAAAAGTGACTTAAATTTTTTTGCAATCCACGTTGTAGGGGTGACGAAAGTGCGAAACTTTGCGAGAAGGCGAGACTAACGTTTTTCTTAGCGAGCCCAAGACATTTTGACTTTTTAAATTGCTAGACCGAGACCGTCTGGAACTGAGAATTCGACTATAACACTACTTCTTGATCTCCTAAAACAAGTTAGTTGAATTTCTAGCCCAAAAATGACATGGAGGTACGTTTGTTTTTGGAACTCTGACAATTTTGGAGAATTTAGGATTAAGCTGTTCTCGGCGGAAGTTTGGAAGTTTTAATACATCAGGAGACTACCAAACTTCCTCAGTCTTCAAAAACAAAAACAAAAACAAAAAGTCGAACAAGAGACAGCTTCGTGAAAAATTCGACATTGTGAGACGCACATAACCGCCAAAAAAAAGAAAAGAAAAGAAAAGAAAAGAAAAAGGCGAGACTGCGAGGATCGTAAAATTCGAGAGTTTCTGAAGGACCGTTCGTCACCTCTGGTTTTAGTAGGATGCTTTCCAATTTATATCTCCAAAAGCTATTACATGTGTTAGTCCTAGTTCAACTGAAGTGGGATTTTCCAAGCGGCTTAAACATGTGTTCCAAACACCAGGCGATAAATTCCTTGATATAATAACTGTGGTATCTCCTCGGGATCGAGACTCCCGCTTGCCTCTGCACCTTTGTCCTTCTCTTCATCCTGTGCAGACGTAGGAGGAGACTGTGATATCTTCGCAGGGTCAAGATTACCTTCTTCATCTGTATCTTGGGCATTCTCTTCATCCTTTGCAGAGTTAGGTGCCTTTTTATCCTTGGAACCCTCTGTGTTTCCTCCCTCGCTGCTTGCTTCCGTCAAACGTATTGCTTCCTTTCGATTGTCACGTCTGATAAGGATCGCTGAGTCATGGGGAAAATTATATGGAAAATTGACAGCAAACTCTTGTCCTGTGGATTTAAGGAACAAGCAAAGGTCATGAGTTGTTGTATCCCTGCTGGGTCTGACTTCAAAATGTTCCTGTAGAGCACCATGGATCTTCCCGAAAAGCTGCATGCCTTCTTCGGTTGAGTACCACTGGTCTTTGTTCGTCTCTGCTTCGCGGTGTGACGGTTTTGGTGAAAGATCTCTCACATCTAAGAGGCCATCGTCTGGAAGAGCATAGTATCGTTTCTGAAGTTTCTGATCCCCTTGCTCAAAAAACGGACTTTTTAAACGGAAAGCGCTTTGTCCCTCCAGCGTCTCTGTTGAAGAAAAGATGGATGTGACAATTGAAATTGCAATTGCTCTGTTGAAGAATATCATAGTACACACATGTATCCCTTTATAATTAAGATAGGTGGAACCACTGTTAACAGTAATTTTCGTTGCATAATTGTACATTGAGTACAAAAGGTTTAATTTATGCTATAAATCTGGGAGACCTTTTATTCGGTGACTAACATTATCGAATATAGGAAAAGGAACGAAGGCAACTGTTTACCTACGGATTACATTTCTCTGTTGAAAAGTTACTAGCAACAGTTCCTCGCACAGACCGAAAAAAACCCAGTTTGTCTCTAATGGACATTTAATATGTCTTTTGGTTGCGTGGTTGAAGATCTTGTAGTTGTCAAGTTATCTCAGTTGTTTTTTTTTTTTTGTTACTTTTGTTTGATAATTTAGGTCTTTTAAGACCTAAAGCATTTAAACTCTTAAATCTTCGTTTGTCGGGTTTTGTTCTGACTAGCCGATCAAACTGAATAATGTGTGAGGGGCGACACGCAGCATTTGCAAAGCTCTTTATAATTGGTCAAATGGAACAATAGATAAAGAACACAAATAATGTTCCTAGCCCTTAAAGAGCAATTAAGGCGCAGATTAACAAGAGTGAATGAAAATAGAGGTTTTAAAGAGGTTCAGATCAACCGATATGTTTACCTTTTAATTTGATTTGTATTAAATGCGTTTATCGTTAATGCATTACCAAGTGCTCCGTTCAGTTTCGATTCTTTCTCAATAACACCGAGCTTCACATCCATAATCTTCCCACCTTCCAGCAATTCAACTGTCATGTTTACGAAGGAGGGTGGTAAAGTGCCATTTATGGCGCCATCATCTGAAATTATAAGAAGAACAAGAAAAATAAGTCATTACTTTACCAGAGCAGATTTAGCAACTGTGTTATGCCAATGGAACCAGCAGTCTTGATGGTGGAGTCTGGGAGGACAGAAGAACTCTGGGTGTTAGGGTGGAAGACGAGGAGGCGTCAGAAATAGATTTCAGTACAGAAAATGCTGGACTTGCCAATCATACTTTAAGTAGTAATACTACCAACATGACAGAACACGAAAGCACATAGAATCCATGATACAATAATTTTTCACAGCGAAAAGGAAATTTGGTAACAGTTACTGGGAGACTGGTCTCTCTTTCAAATTCAGTCCTCGTCCCTAGGTGAGTTTTACACCCTGAGCAGAAATTTAAGGAAACCTACATGACTTAAGACTCGTAAAATGTCTTTAATCAGTATTGACGGAGCGTATTCTTTTCAAATATTCGCAAAATTAAATCTTTAGAATGTGACCCGGTTTTTGGAACTTCGAATACTCAGTCATTGTCTCATTGACATTGACAATGACAACTTAAAATTCTAAAGTTGCTAAAGGGGGGAGAGGGGGTTGCTTGCCCTACCAGCTTTTCTTCCTTCTGCGATTTTTTTCTGTTTTTACCCAAAATAAGGGGGGTCCCCTAGATCCACCACTGCGTGTATACACTAAGATATTTCATGTTAGTATATACCACACAAGTGAATAGTGCTTTTCGCGCGCTCTGATTGGTTAACTCGGAGGTGGTTAGCAAGTACTATTCACCTCCGAGCAGCCGGCGCGAGAGATTTTAAAATTTCCGACCGCTTGTCACACATAAAATAACGTTTTGGTCCGCTAATTATTCAGCTTGTGTGATATATACTAAAACAATTATTCACCTCAGTGTGGGTGAAAGTGATGGATATTTACCTCGTCGCTTCGCGGCTCGGTAAATGTCCACCACTATTCACCTCCACTTCGGTGAATAATTGTAAAATATTATGACAAATAACAAAAAAAATACATAAATAAATATAAAGCAAAAAGCAAAATAAAATTGGATCACATGCTTAACCAAATTTTCAATTATACAGAAAGGCGATCAATGCCAAGCTGGAAGTCTGATAGATTTGCTTTTCTCTTCTGACCCAGCTTGCCCTTCTTTGTTGCAGTAACTCCTAAAATTGATAAATCTGAAATGCTTCAATGCTCCTTAACACCTGTAAAATGTGTGATTTAATGATTATACAGTCTTGTTGTTGATTCCACCGACTATTTAACGGATACAAATGTTCGACATCACGAGGTCTGCTTCCGAATTGGCCAACGGCGACAGTCACAAAGTCTGCTTCCGAATTGGCTAACTTGTACTTTCATTGACAGATTATAAATACTGACTCGTCTGCATTTGGGAATCTTTTGCTTTACTTCCCTGATCGCAAAGCTTAGAAACCGACACAAAATTGACCGAAATGCTAATCAAAACAAATAAAATGTGGACACACATTACGAATCGCGGAAGTGTGTGACTTATGCGAGCAGTCGGGATATATTACTTCGGTTTCCTTACCTTCAAGTTCTTTGGTGCTCCAGTTTCCTACATGTCGTAAGCCATGGTTTTCCCAAAGGAATTTTGTAACGTCTTCGTCGCCTTTAGGATCTCCAATAACATACTGAATGACTGGCTGATTAGAGTGCGTCCAGAGACCATAAAGCTGGCCGTTTTCGGCGTTTTTCTTCGTCGCGCTTTTGATTAATCGTTTGATTTGCTTCAGTTCGCCGCTATGGACTGTAACTGTCACGCTCATCTTTGCAACAACAACGAAGAACTGAGCTGAAGGATTACAAAGAAAGAACTAGCTTTACTGCAAAAGCCAAATATTTCAAGATACAATTCTCTATCAGCTTTCGTGCACTTTGTTGTAAACAACATTTCCTAGAATTAACCATGCACGTGATGTGATCATCTGTTCTACCGGTCTTTCCCGGAAAAGTTTGCATGCTTAATTTATTCGTGGGCTCAGTTTATTCTATTCATACGTTTCTATGCAAGGTGAAAAAATTTAATTTATAATATTTTATAAAACTGACATGTTAAAATTATGGGAAAATGGGTACTTGAAAAAGCGAAAACCTGCGATATATTTTAACCAGTTTATAACTGTGACAACACTACATTCAGTGCTACATTACACAGTACTTAAATAGGTTGTATGCTTGACGACGAATGCAATATAGCATCTTTAAAACGCACCTTAAAACGGTTTCATAGAACACCGACGGAAGACTTCACAGGTGAAGATAGTTTTGCTTTGAAGATAATGTAGTTAAAATGCTTTATTTTAAAGGGAAAATCAAAATGTTTTCTTCGGTTTCTTGGCATAATCACAAATTGGTGACATCAGCCTGCTTGTTAGAATTATGAAAGGCTTTTTTTTTCGCTTTTTTCCCAAAAAGGTTGGTTACGTATATCACATACTGAGCATGATTGTTCAACCTATAGGGGACGTAAAGGGAATATGATAGCGACATTGGTGATTACAATAGTTTTGATCACTTTTTTTAAGGGTTAAAAAATCATTTTTTTTTTACAGTTTACATTTACCTATTATCATATGGATATTTCTGCGTTCTTTAGTTCATTCAACCACAATTACATTTGCCCACTCCCACGTCTTTTCTTTCTTTTTGCCCATCATTTTCTGAAGACGCCCCCTCCCACCACTACAACTCACCACTCCCTCCGTCTCTTATTCTAGTTGCTACGCCCAAACAAAAGGAAAGCAGAAAGAGCAGTTTTAGAGCAGTTGTCATAGCTGTCATTTTGACGCTATTACTCTTTCAATCGTGACTCGCCAAATTAACATTGTACCTGTTTCAACCTGTCACAAATCAGCCTCAACAGTATGCCTTGGTCAGTCACACAGCAGAAAAGGCTCGGGTTTGAGAAAGGACTCCTGGAAGGATACTTCGGTAACAGAATTACATGGATTGATCCCGGAGACCAAACGAAAGTCGAAGTTCAAGTAACAAGCTCCAGTGACAAGCCATACACTCTAAGGGTGTACCTTCCTGCCGACTTTCCCAATTCTTGTCCTGACATGGTCGTGAAGACATCATCAAGGTTGAGGGCACATAATGGATGGTATCTAGAGAATTATCCAGGCGACAACCATACAGGCAGGACTAGGGACGGCTACACGGGTATCTGCCACTTCAGGCCAAACTTGTGGCGTGATGATAACACATTGTACCAAGTGATCATGAAAGGATTAATATGGTTGGAGGCTTATGAGGCACATCTTCGCACTGGGCAACCCTTGAGTCAATATTTGGGTGAGATGCGCAAGTAATAAAGCCAAACCCGGAAATTTAGAGCTTGATTAATACACTTTGAACGGAATTCAATTTTGGCTTTTTCTAGTTTATAAAGAGTCTTAAAGTATTTTAGTTTTTTGATATAACGTTTCCTTGGTTTGTCCCCATCTCAAAGGATTTTTTGTAAACGGTGCGAGATTTCATTGCTGCATTTTTAAAGTAACTATTTTTTAACTTTAGTTTCTAGCTTAGTGGAACTTAAAACTAAGGAATGAATGCATTTCCAATTTGAATTGCGTGTTTTCGTTTTGAAAATATTATCTTTCCGTAATATTCATTTCATCTCTTAGAGCTCGAGGAAGAGGTAACACATGCCAGTCTTTTTTCTATCTTCACTCGAGACAGTCCTTTGTATATATTGTAGTGTGCCTGTTAAATTTAATATGAAAATAAAAACAAGCAAACAGACAAACAAGGGAAGGGCTGTCATTTCTTAGAAACAGAGGAAGTTTAATGACCAATGTTATTGTGAACTGCTATCGATGTTAGTTTGATCTTTGGTAATGTACCTTCACATGTCCAAATTAAAACGCTATTCAGGGAGGATAAACCCCTCAGTTTTGCATATTTTAGGGGTAAGAGCTGCGTAGAGTAAGAAAAGAAATTAGCCTGACTACATAAGTAGAAACCGTGAGTTCTTGTTAATTTTATTTTGTTCTAAGCCAAGCCAACACGAGCGAACGGGGCTCAGCTTGGATCCTTTGGCGCTCGCTGCTTGTTTACATTATAAAATGCAACAAAAGAAACTTACTGAGCAACATAAAAAAAAAGTGTTTGTTTGAAACATTGCAATTGCAATTAATCCGAAGGAGAAAAATTTGATCCACATGAATACCTGTTCCCCACCGTATGCAAATCTACTACAGAAATCTGTTCAACGCATGCTGATTTCATAATCTATATTGCTTTAGCAAAATGGATCTCGATATTGTGACATGCGTTACTACCTCAACAATTACGGCGTTATGAAGGCCGGCGTTCTCAGTGTAGCACTTCTTTATCCGCATAATTTACTTTGAAAACTCCTACGTTATATTTATCAAACAATGTTCTGATCGATCTGATAAAGAAGTGACGTCATAAAATCGTTTTCTTGGAAAGTGATAGTAACAATAGTTCCCTTCAGGGGTTTCAGTTTCTTCGAAAAGAGTTAAACGCGCACAAGCAGATAGCAGAGGTGCCAGTATTGTTATCAGCAACAAAAGATTTGTTTCCTTGAGGGCTTCCTTCAAAGTGTGTTTGAAAACAGCCACACAGGTTGAAACCCTACCTTCCCACAAGTCTTTATCTTGATGCCTTGGTCAGCAGCCCAACAGAATAGGCTCGCTGTGGAGAAAAGTTTGTTGGAAAGCTATTTCCGCAACAGGGTGACGTGGATTGATCCCGGCCACGAAACGAAAGTCGAAGTTCGTGTTACATGCTCCAACGACAAGCAATACACACTAAGAATGTATCTGCCTTCTGACTTTCCCAATTCTTGTCCCCACTTGGTGGTCAAAACGTCGTCGAAATTGAGAGCACGCAATGGATTCCTTCTGGAGGAATATCCCGGCGACAATCATTTGGGCTATACAATAGATGGCTACACCGGTATCTGCCATTTCAGGCCAAACTTGTGGAAGGGCGAGAATACTTTGTACCAGGTGTTCATGAAAGGATTAATATGGCTGGAGGCGTACGAGGCACATCTTCGTACTGGGCAACCCTTGAGTCAATACTTGGTCGAGATGTAAGCCAGCAAGTTTCATTTCATCAGTGCTAACTATAGTGCAGTGCAGAACTAACTCTGGGTTTGTTTTACCCCCTTAAACACTAGAAGCACTAAATCAGACCTGGATAGCCACTAGTAATGAGATGATTTAGACTATGTAGCGAAACTGAATTGGCAACCTTCACTCGTAATGCAGCTTTTAATTCAATGATGAAATACCTTAATATTGTAGACATTTATTTCTAACATGGTAGCTGTCACCTACATGCGATTTTATTCCTCCTCGGTATACATACATATATATTTTTTCATTTGATATTTACTTGACTCCTTCAGTGGTCTTGTATTCAATGACAGCGTCGAACGGTCCTTCAGGAGGTCCATGCATTGACCAGCATAACAAACTTAAGATAGTAAAGAACTCACTTGAGCTTGCTTGGATCATTTCCTAGAAATCAAGGAAGCTGAACGACTATAGTTAATGTTCTTGAAGTTAGCCAGATAAGATTTTTTTCCGAGTTGATGTCATTTTTAACTAGAATTGGGAAGAAAAACATATACCGTCAATGCTGTATCTATCCAGCAGGTGAAATTGTTTTCTGTTTGTAGGCAAAGGAAACAACGTTCAAGAAATCCGAGGAAAAAATTGGAATAATTCCAAACTTCACAGCAGCTCCACTGACGTAACAACGTCATCATTTCTCGGAAAGAAAGGAAGATCAACACTTTACAAGCTTTGAGACATAAATCTGCGACATGCATCTTTTAACAACCGTTCATGCACTTAGGTGGATTTCTTGACAATATATTAAGAAATACCAATAGGTTAGTAGGTTTATAGCATAATTCAGTCGTAAAAATAAGTTAAGTAACGGTCTCCTTCCGACACTTAAAGTTAAGTGTGGATCTAAGTTAACTTCAGGGGAATAAATAACCAAGTGTCATCTCTTGAACTGATGCTGTAGTATACCTCGTCTACGGCACCGTTATCTAATAGGTCAAAGAACACAGTACCCAAACATTTGGAATGTTGTCGTTCGATTTATAGCACAATAAACCTCACAAATATACTAGATTTTCTTTAAGGCGATAATTTTCAGTAACACCTGACTTTGCAAAATAAAGAATTTGTCACTATAGCAGCCATTGCTAAGCTGAGTTGCTGGAACCGGCGTGCAAGCATACGAGCCCAAGTCAGTTCTTGGAACTACTTTCACGGAACAGTTTA
Source organism: Orbicella faveolata (assembly GCF_042242905.1). Lineage (NCBI taxonomy): Eukaryota > Metazoa > Cnidaria > Anthozoa > Scleractinia > Merulinidae > Orbicella > Orbicella faveolata. The sequence goes on from NW_028301564.1 coordinate 19,163,668, forward strand.
CTGTTTGACAAACATATTTACTTTTAGCTGCTGTTTTCCCTAGACTCACTATCGATGCATATTGTGGCAGGATAATACTGCAATTTACGTGTAATGATTTTATTTTAAACCATACCTCAAGAGTCATCTATTTGGCTGAAAAGTTAAATGAAGTATTACAACAAGAGAATCAAATTACTGATGCCTATCATAGACATTTACAACAGAACATTTTGTTATTTTTCGGTCTTGGACTTGAACTTGCTTTCAATGGAGGTTGACATACGGGTGAATATTATTAAAAGAGATTAATTTAATGTGCATGTGAATCGAAAAGACTCTGGCCTTAAAAGCGGACCAGCCTTAAAAGCGCGCTAGTTTCAGTCCAATACCAAGAATACGAAAATATAGTCTATTTGGGTCGCAGCTGATGCTATTTCTTTGAAGAAATTGCAAGCTTTCGTCACGATTTTGGTGGCAGAATTGATTACCCAACTGAGGAATTTGAACTTGTTGAAACATATAGCGTCTACCTGCGCATGTTCACTACGAAAAATGAAATATCGTTCGATCCCCTTCTGTCATTGAGAATTTAACCTGGGAATTCTATTAGCAATTGCCTTTTAAACAACCTTAGCTCGCAACTAAGACTTCCTCATTATGCCATGGTCATTTTTCCAAAGGCAGAGGCTGGCAAGACAAAGGAAAGAGCTTGAAGCTTACTTCCGCCAAAAAGTGAAATGGATTAACCCAGCCGATCAGCACGCTACAAAAGTCGAAGTTACGGTTACGTTAAGCAATGACAAAGAATATACTCTTAGGGTCTCTCTTCCATCAGACTTTCCCAATTCCTGCCCTTCGATGATTGTTAGTGTACCCCGTTATTGTCTGAAGAAAAAGAATGGCTCTTCCCTGAACGTTTCAAGCGGCGAAGATCACACCTTGCCGAGTAAAGATGGCTGCACACAGATCTGTCACTGTAGACCGGACTTATGGCGGAATGATTATACTTTATACCAGGTGATTACCAAAGGTGTAACTTGGCTTGAAGCTTACGAGGTGCATCTTGAGACTGGTGATCCGCTCGATTGGTATCTACAAACCGATGAAAGCTTCCTTTTGGATGGGGTTGTCAAAGAACTGCAATAATCTGCATGGTCTTTATCATTAGTGACAAATAATGCGGTGTTCAAGGAAGATATGCGCAAAACAGTCGATACGTACGTAACTGATAAAGTACTCTTTCGCCCAAGAGACGGTTCTTACACGTATACAACTTGTACACGTTCTCTGCCGTGTGTTTAAAAATAATATAAATCGCTGAATGTATTGGAGGAGTTCTCAATCGAGGGAAAACTAATTATCTTACACTAAGACTTTCCACTTATTCAAAGGATAGTTCAAATTTATCAATTTGTAACATAAAATACTGTCCTCAAACAACATTGCAGATTTTTACATTTACGAAACGCAGTTTATGTGTGAATGTAGATAATTTTGAGTACAAAGTAGCTCATGTACCTTTTGAAGAATGTGTTTTTGTTCCCTCAAGTAGAGATGTATACGTGATGGTGATTTCTTGGAAATCGAAGAAACAAAAATTATTGTGACATGCACGGTAGCAGTGACACAGAGAAACAACATTCTAAAATTATGGTTAGATTTGTGACAGCTCACATACTAGTGTTTTATAAAAGTCATGTTCTGCTTTTTGCCCGATAATAGGTAGAATAAATGGCATAATGATTTGATATTTCCACCCCTTCAACCCTAGCTTCGTCTGTACGTAAACTATTACAGCAAAATCCTAGAGGGAAATGAACGTTTAAAAAAGGAAGGTTTTAAATCAAATAAGTCTGAAATTGTGGCGAACTGTTTTTCAAATCAACGATATGTGCTTTCGTCCGGGTTTAAATCATGAGTTATTTCCTGTTGAATTGCTTCGTCCAACTTTTGCCGCTTTCAGGGAAAAAAAAAAACTTGACACGTTTGTGAAGAGTTGCAGTGTCTGAGCTATAAGACCTCAATAAAACTTGGATCGTTGCATCAGTTAAAGCTTTGATGGAGAAAATTTCTATGTGATCTGATCAAAGATCTTTACTTATAAAAGCACACCAAGCAGTTTATTTGTTACTTTTTAAATGTGCGAACCTGTTAGCTGAGAACGTGGACAGTGGCTTGAGCCAGAGCTGACAACAGCCGCAATAATCATGATTAGGAAATAAATAAGTCGCTTGGGGCTCAAGGCGTAATTGTACTTTCCAAGTAAGTTAAAATACCATTATCGGAGAAAAATATGCTTCTGTTGCTGACCATTTAAATAACAATAAATTTCGCCTCGGTGTAGCAAGAAATCTCTCCAAACCTGAATTGCATGTAGCGCTTACCTTTCTCGCTGTTGTTGTGTGGAATCTTTACTGTAATACAGCTAAACTGACGATTTTCCTTTCGAAGATCTAGACTGGCGAGCTAAATTGACCTCAGAAGTGAACGGCCTGGAATGATTGCGATTTACATGTAACTTTTAAATTTACAAATCGACTGAGGTTAGAACAAGATGGACAAACAAGGATTTAGCCTGTAGTTACCATCAAATGATTTTTCGAAGGCCGTTTGTTCGCGATCGCACTTGCGTGACTGTTTCACCGTCTTCCTGTCTTTCTTAGAATTGTTTATTATCATTTACTATATTTATTCGAACTTGAAGTAATTTTACATGCAGAATGGCAGACACAAGTCTTCTTTCTTTCTCTCTTTCTTTCTTTCCTTCTTTTTTTTTTTAAATTCAGAGGGGGGAATTATTTTCTTACCGACAATAACGTTATGCTAAGTAATCGTAATGAATGTCAGTTTGATAAAGGATTATTATGCCAGTGTTTTCCGGCGATTTTCAATCTGTCCATTGTAGAATTGCGAAAGGAGTTGAAACTGAAACAAAAGTAATTAAATTTCGAAAAGTCAGACAGTTTTTCTTGGAACAATCAAACGAAATGTTTTCATCGGCCATTTGATAAGTTGGAGATCTGCGCATGCACTATATTTTCCACGAAAACATTCATAGATCGTATTTGCCTATGAGCTCGGGCAAAATTCTCTGTATACTTAGCAGCAAGCAGAAATAGATTCATCGACTTCTTTCATCTAACGCCATGCCTTGGTCAGCATCCCAGCAGCAAAGACTCGGGTTTGAGAAAGATTTATTGGAGAAGTACTTCCGTAACAGAGTTACATGGATTGATCCAGCTGGCGACACAAAGGTTGAAGTCAGGGTGACTTGCAGCAACGACAAACAGTACACCTTGAGGGTTTACCTTCCTGCAGACTTCCCCAACTCCGTTCCCGAGATGATCGTGAAGACACCGTCGATGAGCAGGCTGATGAGGCGTGATGGAAATGAACTGGGAGGCACCGTGGACCATACCTACGGGATCAAGGATGGCTGTACCCAGATCTGTCATTTCATACCGCAGCTGTGGCGGAGTGACAACACGTTGTATCAAGTGTTCATGAAAGGATTGATCTGGCTTGAGGCTTACGAGGCACATCTTCGCACTGGATCAACACTAAGCCGATATCTGGCTGAAATGTAAATGCTCTTTTTATTAATTCTTCAAGTAATTGTATCGCAATACAAGCGCAGTCTATTCGAGCTGAAACATGTTTACCATTTTAAGTACTCTTGTTTAGCAGATGACTCTGGAGTGGACAGAATTTCCACAGAATTGTGATGGAAAATAACAAGGACATGGACCAGTCAGGAAATAAATGGATATACATATCATCTGTCTATGTCATAGCGAAAATATTTTGTCTGCATACATCAGCATGCAAGTGGTCAAATTTAAGTCGTTTGAGCGAAAAAACTAGTTTTTATCGGGAGAAAACAGGAACAAAGCCAGTAGTTTTGGCAAAACTCCCCGGAACAAATACCTCCACGTCAGTTATTTATATCTGAGTATTACGAAACTGATGGAAGTAAAGACCCATTTTTGAATACTCTAATCAGAATATTGTTTCGCGAATGGAGCCAGAAACGTCAAAAGAACAAGTTCTACATATTACGGCACACAAGTTAACGTTGTTTGTTTCTCCTTCTAACTGGAGACTCGAGGGAAACCAAGAAACAAAAAAATATCAATAACAATTTATGTCAAACCATATGACAATGGGATCTGTTTGAGTGTAAAAAATCGTTTTCCACGAAAACCACACAACATTATAAATTATAATAACGACCGGTGTTTCTTAGAAGTTATAATCTTCACAGACTAACAGGTCACCAAACAAAACAGTGATTGCTTATTTTTTTATAAGAATCCGGCGAAACGATGGTTTAAGGCCCATGACGCTCGTCATATAGTACATATACCACCAGCCACAAGCGAAACAAATGCGGCTGTACTAGTTTGAATACACTCTCACAATAAACATTTTGACGAAGCGATTCGTTTTCAATACCATCTGCGCATGTTTCAGTTTCCAAGAAATCCGAGCCATCCTCGTCCCCAGGACCTCTCTTTCTCATGGTCACGAAAGTAGCGCTGGAAAAACACAGTCAAGCGAGTCGTTTTCTCTTTAGCACTCGCATTTTCGATATCTATTCCCTCAAATAGTTACAAAAGTCATACTTGAAAGCTTTGCTGTCGTCTCGCCATGCCTTGGTCAGCATCACAGCGGCAGAGACTCGGGTTTGAGAAAAATTTACTTGAGCAGTACTTTCCTAACAGAGTTACATGGATTGATCCAACTGGCGACACAAAGGTTGAAGTCAGGGTGACTTGCACCAACGACAGACAGTACACCTTGAGGGTTTACCTTCCTGCAGACTTCCCCAACTCCGTTCCTGACATGATTGTGAAGACACCATCCATGTGTGGGTTGACAAGGCGGGATGGAAGTGGGCTGGTGGGATCGGCGGATCACGTTTATGGGAGCAGAGATGGCTGTACTAAGATCTGCCATTTCAGGCCGAACTTGTGGCGGAGTGACAATACATTGTACCAAGTTGTTATGAAGGGACTGATATGGCTGGAAGCTTACCAGGCTCATCTTCGCACTGGATCAAACCTAAGTACTTATCTGAGCGAAATGAACTGACGTTATTTTCATCCAACAATCGAAAATAATCTGTGAAGTGCACAGTACCAATCAATGAAGTAATAGATGCATAAAATTAATATTAACCGTATAAGTAACGGAGCAAGACGATGAAAGCAACTATGTAGGTGCATCTCAGCTCTTGTGCTAAATTAATTGGCTGGTCGACGGTTACATTATGTAAATCAAGCACAACATTACCTGTGCTTTAATTTTCTGCCATTGTAGCTATATGATTACTATGAAGTCATACTTTGTAATTTGTTTCATGGCCGTTTAATGCAATCTAATTATGCTTTTAGATATATGCAGAGGTAGAACTGTGTTCAAACTTCTTGGGTATACTAGCACATTTGTTTTTCTACCAAGACGGATAGTACCAAAAGAGGGAAAATTCCCTGGGAAAAAACCCTTTCGCTTTGTTGAGGCTAGTCACGCAATATGAATACTGTATAGCTCTGCATGTTATTCGTTTTTCTTCGGAATGGAAAATAAGATGGACAACATAGAATAAAGAAGTAGTAGTAAGTACGTTTGGTAGCAATCTAAAATTTATTAAAGAATAAGAGCTTATTTGATTAAATTAAAAAAGACTGTTTTCCCTGCATCACTCGATCATGCATACCTAAATCAATAACTACCGGTTTTTCTTAGAAACTCACGTGATCTTCGTGAAATATATAGAGAGAACGCTGTGCTAAATTCATAGCACAGCTGGAATTTAAATGACTCGCCTTGGTTTATTTTCCAAACAGAAGATATTGCAGGGTTATCCATCTTACTGAACCGCAGCATTGGAATTGTTTTGCACCGTTACTAGAAGTCTTCAAACTGAGCCAGCAATTAGCAGTAAATTTTATGCTCCTCGCAAGGAGTAATTATTAAAGCTGCTTCCTAGACGAAGGTCATGACAGCTTCGATTCATTGTTGTCATTAATAAATTTATTTTTTTTCCCCAAATAAAAGTGTGAATGTGGCGTTACCGGCGTTCCAGTCATCAGTTACGGATGTTGTTATTTTCAGAACAATCTGTCAACTACGCATGCTCCAATTTCCGGGAAAGTGGCAATATGATTAGTAGGCGAAAAAAAAAAAAAAAACACGAAGGCGAGTTAAAACTTTCTTAACCACGGAATTCGCTATTGTATAGCTGCGCGATTTCTGTTCGTTTTAGAAGGCTACACGTCAGATTTCAAACCGTCGTTGTCCTCTCGTCATGCCGTGGTCAGCAACGCAGCAGTGAAGGCTCGGTTTCGAGAAAGAATTACTGGAGAAGTACTTCCGTGGCAGGGTTTCATGGACTGATCCAACTGGCGACACAAGGGTTGAAGTGAGAGTAACTTGCACCAACAACAAAGAGTATACACTCAGAGTATATCTTCCTTCAGACTACCCGAATTCTTGTCCGCAGTTGGTTGTGAGTTCTCCCCCGTCTTGTTTACGGAAGAGAGATGGTTCCTTGCTGAACGTAGGTGGTACAGCATTTCACACCTTGGGGACCAGAGATGGTCTTACTATTATCTGCCACTTTCGACAAGACTTGTGGCGCGATGACAACACACTATACCAGGTTATTATGAAAGGATTGATATGGCTGGAAGCTTACGAAGCACACCTTCGTACTGGAGAACCTCTGACTAGATACTTGCAAGAGATGTAAACTCCATTACCAAGAATACTGCTGAGTATTGAACGCGTAATGATGAACATGCCTATGGATTGTAAACGTACTTCGTCTTTAATTAGCTAGGATGCTATGAAAGCTCTGCGAACGAGCAAAACAAGGTATGCTGTTAATGATCATAAGCTTCATAAGTGTCGTAGTGTTCATTAGCACCCAACAACATGAAGTTCCTGCTATAGGGCCAAGCGGCTCAACCTAAAGTCGATTAGTCTTCGTTGACGCCTCAGCTGTTTTCACTGTTGTGAGGAGTTGTAGTTTTAAAATCTGTCGATGAAACTGTAGTGTATTAGCGATTATTAATATAATAACACTGAGCAGTACTTTGTTGAGATGTTTTTTTTATTCGTTCGTAGGAGCCGTGCTTCAATAGACCTTTGAACCGATGTCACGCTTTTCCGATTTGTTCATTGAAACAAAAGTAAGCCTTAACTCGCTCTATTGATCGCGCCAAATTTAGTAGTAAATATATACACGAAGTTTCGTAAGAATCCGTTGTAAACTCTAAAATATGGGAGCCAAAACTTGCCAATATTTAAAAAGAAATGTATGCCAGTGGGCAAGCGTAGCCCACTAGCGTACATTTCTTTATAAAAGTTGGCATGTTTGGGGGCGGAATGTCGCAGAGATAGAGTGGAGGGCATAATAACTGCCCCCCTCATTTGGCAGAAAAAAACCTTTTGCATTATTGCACCCAGCTGGCTCAGAATATCTGTCTCGTGCTGTGTTCACACTCGCTATAAAAATGTTTAGTCTGGTCATAGTTAATAGAGGAGACTCTGGTTATGAAGCCCGGCAAACATCAAAGGAGCAAACAAACAAAAAATAGAATAAGTAAATCACTTTCTTTAAGTGTCAAATTGTTTAGCACGGCCGTATTAATTGTGGGCACTGAAATAAGCAAACAAATATTGTAAATTAAACAGAAACTTGTTGAAAATCCCAACTGGTGGGAGGCTCCATGGGCCAGGACCCTGGAAAGAGCCATTTGGTACCAAAACGAGGGACAAATTCTAACACTTATTTTTAACAACATTGATTCCTCTAGGTTATTTTTATCTTTGATAACCATGCCAAATGAGTAGCTTTACTAGGATTATCATGTGATTACATCACGTCACTGGGTTTGGCTGAATAAGCAGACTTGGTGAAAAGATCCCTAATAACAAGTAAATTCAAACCTGAAAATGTTACATACATTGATTTTTGGTTATTACAAACTTCAAACGCAGTTTTCAGATCTAATTTCAATAACTTATATATGACTTGTAGGTATTATCCTTGAATGGTATCCATGGCAACACTTGTCAAATTATAAATGTGAACAATAAGACGGAAAATGTGAAAAAAGAAAGTGCTCTTGTAATTCGCATTAGTTACTTTCGAACGCTCGTTGTAAACTACATTGACTCCACTTGCTTAGTTTGGTATATGATAACCATGTCAAATGAGTAGCTATACCAGACTTATCACGTGATCAATTGTAAATGACTCGGTTTGGCTGAACAGGTAGAACTGGTACAAATGTAACTACTACGGTCAAATACAAGCAAATGCAGTGGTTGTAGCACGGCTGTAGGGGCTGGGTCACCGCTCATCCAGTCAATGACAAAGTGATCACCGTCTTCGCGCCAGCCAAAACCAATGGGGTCGTGTCCCTTGGCAGCTTTGCAGACTTCGCTTCTAAATGGCTGCTTGGAAGTTTGCGCGAGCCGCATGCTTGAACAAGCCGTCAACACAAGGTGGTAACTGGGTGGAGACGATGTTACCCTTCTTGGCGCAGAATAACCTGTACCTCAGCTCATTAATGTTATCAGGTCCTGGTTGAGAGCAGTAGAGCTTACATGTAAACTCTTAAAGGCTCTGAAAAAGCATATCTTATGGAACCCATTCCATCCTCAGCTGCTTGAATATTTCTTGGTAAGATGTCTGTTGCTTGACAAGTCGTAGGGCTGTTATCTTTTCCCTTCCAGGGAAGGCACTCACTGTGTCACAACCAGTGAAAGCATGCATACCAATTAGGCATTTGCAAAGTTCTTCTGCTGCGGCTGCCACCACACTGGAGATACTGACATATCTAGTTCTTGTCTGCGCTCCACACTTGACATACTAGGATGCCGACTAAAGCACTTAAACGCCAGGCAAAGCAAGAATACTTCTGTATCTTCTGATTCCCAACCACGGCCTTGTAGCCCGATCTAGCTGAGCTGCATGTAGAATCAGCCTGGTATCAGCTTCTTCCTGTGTGGAGTTGAGCTCTTCAACTATATTGGCAGCTTGTGAGGTAAACTCGTAACAGTCACTTTCGCATGTCACAAAAATTACCTTGCCTGTCAACTTTGTCCTGTATTTATCCCGTCTCCACCTCTTTACCACAAACTCTGTGAAGGCCTTTTTATTCTTTGGATTGAAAAGGAATTTTCTCCACTGCAGCACCTTGTGTTCGAATGCGTCCGCATGTAGTCGCACTAAGACCCTTAAAAGGTTTTTTCTTCGAGCTTCTTGGCGGGTTACATCTGCAAATCTTCTAGAACGAGGAACGCAACCATTTTCTGCATTGTAAATGGGAAGATTTTCTGCATCCAGTGCCTCGACACTCCTCTTTTTGGTCTGAACTATCTGCGTTGATGGTTCCGGGGGAAGTTGTGGTCCGAAATGTCTCGCCTTCACCGCTATTCCATTTACTCTATGCGATGCTCCTTCACCCGATAACGTTCCTTCTAGGCGGTCAATGTTATCCCACGCCAAAGTAGTGTCAACATGAGGCTGAATGTTATCTGGCAACGGAATTTTACTTGTTGATGTCATTTTCTTAAGGCACAGTGCAGTGTTGATTTCGTCAAGCTGGGAATAGGCGATTCCGTGGCCGCAACGATTGAGCATGTGGATGAGTTCAACGTTATCTGTCAGGGTCTTCACAGCATAGGGAAGAAGGATCTGTTTGGGTGGCTTAATCTTTCCTCTGCTCACTCCAAACATCAGATCTTGGGCGAAGGCTTTCATCAACCTCTGCACTCTTGGATGGCAGTTTTCATCTGGCCACTCTTTTTTTTTCAGTCAGATATGTTTGCAAGAACGAACCCTGCTCTTTGGGGACATTCATAGCGCTCTTAGCGAGATCTGAAGGGCGTGGAGACTATGACATCTTGTTTTCTGTTCTTTGAATAGCTTCGCGAGTGTCAATAGCGGCCCGGTGTATATTTGAGCTCCGAGAAGACTGCCTCGCATTGTCCTGTTTTTCCAGAAAGAGGGTCGTTATGTATTTGGCTGCATGAAGTGTGTCGAATTGGCGGGAACTATGAAGACACTGGTGGTTTTGTAATAAATTTTCCAAGAGGAGGACGTCGCCAAATTCTGTTTGGAGATTCCGTCTGGTGTGCTTCTTTGTGGATAACTTGATTTCTTCAACAACCAAAGACGTGAGATACGTACGATATAAGTAGTTCTGTAGTTTCAGTCAATCTCACTATTTTCTCGTTTGCAAGAACATCCGATCTGATGTAGTCGAAAAGCATCTGGTAAGCTTCTGACTTGAGACTAGCGTACTCATCTTCTAGCGTACTCATCTTCTAGCGATTCACCACAGCCATCGGAAGCCCGAGCGGGACTTGCCTCAATCCTAGTATAGCCCTTTTAGCATGTCCTGTGGTAACAAACTTCAGCTGTTACGATTTCACGCGACGCAGATTGCGAGAATCCTGCTGTCCTTCTTTTTCATGGCTGATTTTCTAATTGAGTAATCTGTACGCAAATCTCTCCATTGTTCCAAGGGTTCCCGATTTCTTGTTCCCTTAAGATACTTCTTTTCACAGAATATGCAGACATGTTCGTAAGTCGTGCTGGTGGTAGGGGACTGTCCGATCGAGCTCTTCTTAGCTGCCGTTGGTTGTTGATCGTTAGTTTAGCTTGTTGCTTTGAAATTGTTTCCAAGAGCTTTTTCGTGGTAAATACGCTACGACATTTTCTGTGATAGTAAATGTTGGGATTTCCCCTTCATTTAATGTCTCAACAATAACAAGGTGTTTGTCTTTACGAACAGCGGCTGCTCGCCTCTTACAAGTGTACTGGAGAACGCCTCATCTTTTGGTCTAACTAGTTCCGTATCATCGTCAGTACAGTGAATAATACATGCACAACTGAACTGTTCTGAACCTGATCGCTTTTGATATATGTTTTGTTCTTCAGGCGTGACATTTCCTCTTTCTGTGCCACCTATTTAGTCATGCAAATTTCTACGTCAATAATAAGACTTAAAGGTTTTAAAAAGTTATTTTTAAACCGGTTTAATTTAAGCGCCGAAGTTTGTATTTATTTATTCAGATGTTCGTTCTTCATCAAAAATGATTTTATACAATCAACAAAAGCAGCACAAAAGACCATCAACACTGGTCATTGTAAATTAGCTTAGTCACTATATATGAATGAAGTCATCTTTAGCAGTGTATGAAATGACCCTCATATCAAAGGAAAACTATTATTTAATTTAATATCATTTTCCTCTTGATGCATTTCAAACTCCATATTTTTCAAAATCTCTCATTATGTCATCTGCTGCTACACCTTTCGTATAAAATGACGAATGATATATACTCGAACGCCTATTTCAAGGATCTGTAAGTTTCTTGTCAAAAATCGACACTATCAGCTTAATATTTAGTTAATTGATTTCTCTAAATGTTCATCTAGATGCTTACCGTTTATTTATCCCCTGAAAACATTTCCCGTTTCTATAAGCAACCAAAATTTTAGCACAAATTAGCCCTACACACCTGTCAAGAATGCCGCCATCTTGGATTTACCTATGGTGTAATGTGAATGACATCGTTGGTTGGTTTTTAGTTTTTCGTGTAATCCTGACACAAATTTGTACTTCTAACAACTTCGAGGAGAAATGCAAATGTTTTCCTTTTTTTCAAATATCTAAAGTACTGATAAAACGATCTTGACCATATATTTAGAAGATCTTCTTCTGAGCCTCGTTTTCATGCTGAAGCCATTTTTTTGCGAAATTTTAAATTAAAAAATCTCAAACAAAGCTACTCATTCAGAAAGGTTATCATACAAATTTGAAAACAACTTATGCATTAGTATCAGTTGATAACACTTAGGTTTTGTCCCTAGGTTTGTTACCGTAAATTGGTCTGGCCCATGGACTTGGCTATTTGCAGAGCGTGGAGGAGTTGAATCAGGGATCACCAAACACAAATCTATGTAGTGGCATGAAGGAGGATTACAAATCCAGCGCCCTGACCACTAGGCCACGCCACCTCCACACGATTTCAAGATCTATGTTGGAAGGTCCACGACCGTGCACAATCTTTTCTTTTGCGCTCATACACTATGCATGAATTACGTAATCAAAACGTTTCCATTGGTTAGTTCCTCAGTACAGAGTAAACAACTATTGTGTTTTGTGCACGGTCAAGGCCAAAAAAGCGAACAGAAACATAAAACAGAGAACTTTGTCCGGTTTCATAACCGTTCCACTCTATTAACCATGGTCTGATTACGAATGAAACTTGTTTCGCACCAAGCGACGATAATATAGATCATCGTCTATTGTTCACACTCAAAAACTGTTCACATCGGGTGGTGCATTGTGCGCATCTTCATTCGGATCATGATCGATCTTAATAAAACGAAACACGTTAAAGATGGCGGCCGAAAGCGTAGAAGATGACTTGTTGAAAGATACTACATTGCAGCCGCGATGAAATAAAATGTTTGGTTCAAATTTGGGCTGATGAATACAACAGCGATCGTCGGCCATGGGCAGAAAACAGAATATTTGGGAGAACATCGCCGCAAAAGCTCGACTCCATGGCCACACTTAAAATGACCTTATCGAAACGTTGTTTGATAGCTACGGGTTCAGTTCAAAAATCAAAAAACGGACTATCCAAGCTAGACGTCTTGGCTACCTTGTTTGTTTATGGCTAGGAGTCTTGGATGGCTAAGAAGTCCCCCCGTTTAGATCGCAAGAGGCTCCTCCGAAAGATGGGTATTGGTGTGATGCCGCGCGCTTCCACGAAAGCCGGGAGATCGCTGACTCTACCATACTCGTCCTCCTAATCATTTCGAATCAAATCAAATCTTTTTTTTTTTATTTTAACCTTGGTAAATTCGTTCAGTTGCCAGGGTTTCAAGCAAAATTAGTTTTGATGCATGTTGCCCTTTTGTCTTATTATGCATTTCAGTTTGTAGGACCCATGGGAAGACGCTATTGAATGACATACATGCATATACATATATACACACTTTATTTAGACACGGTAAAAACATCAGTTAGAAGAATGAGTTATATTTAAAAAAAAAAAGAAAAACCTGATTTACATGTTTGCCGGGTGGGAGTACGAGGAGGACGGTTGGCGATTTATCTCATATCTGAAGTTGATAAAAGATCTAATGGCTCTGACGTTAGATGGAAGGCTATTCCACAAATATGCCCCACTGTAGCAAAAACTACGTTTCAAAAACTCGGTACGGGCTTTGGCAGAGCCAATTTGTTTTCACTATTTTTAAGTCCCTGTCAGCGTCCTGAATGGTTTAAATAGGCCTTTCAGGTACTCCGGAGACTGATCACTCTAAGTTTTAAACATCAATTTCAATTTTTCCTTTTTCCTTCTGATATAGAGATTATCCCATCCTAGATCCTAGCTTACCGCGGAGGGTGGTAGCGCTAAAATAGTAATCAGACTTGGCGATAACCCTAATGGCGCTATTTTGTAGTTTTTGTAATTTGTCGGCTAACTCGTTCACTGGAAAAGTTGAAAATTTACATGGACATGTGTGGTTGTTGAGACCGTCCCACACAGGATAGCAGTAATCAAAATATGGTTCGATAATAGTTCTATATAGCAACTGATATAGCTGTATCTTCGCAAATGAACGGCCTCAACTTTTGAAGTGCACCTAAATCAGAGGAGATAATCTTGGCAGTCTCATTACCATGCTTGACCACGAAAGATTTTGATCGATGTCGACTCCTAAGGATTTGTTGTGGGGCACTCTATCAATTTCGTGACCTTCAATTTGTACAGCAAGTGAATGGCCAATTGTAGTAGCAAGTCTCTGACGTGAGCCTATTAACACTAGTTCGGTTTTAGCAATATTCAGGCTAAGCTTATTTACATTAAGCCATTCATGAATGTTAGCTAGTTCAGTGTTAAGTGTTGATTCAAACTCTAGTAAGCTACTGGCGGCGATGCTGATACTTGTATCGTCTGCGTACATTCGTGGTAAGGCTTTACTCTGATCAGGCGGTTGGGCAAGTCGTTAATGTAAATCAGGAAAAGCAGGGGACCAATAAGGCTTCCCTGTGGGACACCACAGGTAACAGCACGCGCACCAGACAGCCCACCATTAACTAGACACTTTTGTTGACGATCGCTTAGATAGGAGTCAAACCACTTTAGGGTCCTTTGTTCAATGCCATAGCTGGTTAGCTTTCGTAAAAAAAGTCTTATGGTCAATGGTGTCGAAAGCCTTTTTTAAATCTATGAATATTACACCATTTATAAGACGGTTGTCAATATTGACAGACCAACTGTTAGAAGCTTCAAGCAAGGACGTTAGTGCGCTATGAAGTGATCTAAAGCTGGACTGACAGTTGGCTGAGAGATCGTTATAATTGAGATACTTGTAAAATTGGTCGTAGATTATTCTTTCGAACACCTTAGCGACAGTAGGAATAATCGTGATTGGCCAGCAGTTGTTAAAGTGTTGTCTTTTGCCCTTTTTGCAAATTGGCGTCACTCTAGCTAGATTCCATTCAGTTAGAACAATACCAGAATGAAATCGACTGATTGAACAAGAATGCAAGGGATGGTGCCAGGACACCGATCGTTATTTTAAGCATTTCGGATGGTAAATTATCCAACTCAGTCGCTTTCTTAGTTTCGAGTTTTTCTAGTAGTTTTCAGACTTCATTGGATTTACAACTTTTAAAAGAGAATGTCGTGTTTGTTGACATAAGATAACTTTCTGGAACAGTATCAACAGGAGGTATGTCTCTTGCCAATTCATGTCCAATGTTTGCGAAATGGCATTTAAAGGCTTCGGTCATTTTAGATGCAGAACTCGTGTCCCCGATTTCTATATCAGCAATAACTGTCTTCATATGTTGAGGAGAGCTCAGCTCATTAATTAGCTGCCAAGTTTTACGAGGATCTTTTCTGCTAGCAGCGAGGTGATCGCTAAAGTATTTGCGTTTGGCATATGTAATTGAATTGTTAACTTCATTTCTCGCTGTTTTGAAATCAGCCCAACAAGACTGATCTTTAGTTCGTTCCGCCTTCTTTTTCAGGAGGTGCCTTTTACTCATTTTACGTATTAACTCATACGTAATCCACGGGGACTTCTTGTTCCCAATTCTTTTCGATTTCATAGGGGCATGTTTACTGACACAGGTCAGAAACTGATTCTTCCAAAACTCCCACATTTCGCCGGGCCCAGGGAATAGACTAATAGCATCCCATTGTATTAATTCAAGGTCCGCTAGAAACTCCCCCTTATTGAAATTTATAAAACTTCGAGTACTGATAATCTTAACACACCTAGGGATGGTATAATGTGTTTTGCCAGTTAGATAGACAAGGGAGTTGTCGCTAATACCTAACGGCATAACTCCTGATCTAACTATTTTGTCTGCGGTATTAGTTACGCATAGGTCAATTAGGGACTGAGAATGAGCTGTTACTCTCGTTAGCTCCGTAATCAGTTGACTAAGACCAAAAATCTCACGAACTATTGTAGTCAACGTTCAACGCGCTACTTGGCTTTAATCGATAAGACGAAATGTGCAATTTAACCAGTGCGAAGAAAGCGATGAAAATGGAACGGTTGCTACAAACAAAATAAATTACAAGTTATAGACGAATGCAATAAAAGAAACAGAAATAACGAGCCGAAGGTAGACGATACTTACAAACGTTGTATGACTAGGAAGCTAAGGAACACGTAAAAGGAAAACGGCAGTGCGGTAAATGAAACGAGATGACGGTAGCGTCGCGATGAAAATGCACAAATAAACTATAGAAAGACGCATACAAAAGGGGACTGAAACAAAGGAAAATTATGCGAAAAAACCTAACAGAATATCGATAACGTGAAAGCAAGATAAACGAAAAGAATGCGATGATCACGAAAGAATGCACGCACAGACGAAAAAAAAACAAAGAAATGTTACGAAAAGTGGATTTAGTCGTTTTCTTTTCCTGAATTTGGTCCATTTGAGGGAAAATATTATATGAGGAAATATTTGGAGGAAGAATTTTACTCCTTCAAAGTGCCCTTCTTAACGGTTATCATATGGCTTTGAATGTATGTTGTTAAAGGAAGCTTTATGCCAAGTTTTAACGGAAAATAATGTTTCGAAGTGGTCGTTCTGCCAACTTTCGAACACTCGTAACGATCCTTCAGCCTTCGTTCGCCTCGGAGACTAGAAGAACAATAGAGCGAAACTCTTTTGAATTTCCCGGCAGAATATTAATATATGCCAAGCTCCGCCTCCACAAACAATAGGACACACGCCGACGCTATAAGGCATTGAAATTGAGAGGTGATAAAATGTATCACTTAACCATCGTGTTTAAAGTAACGCTTTGCGCGAGTTGCAATAAACGAATTTTCAGCATGTCATCTGTGCAAGAAATGCAGCGCGTTGATCGGGAGCTCTTTTTAGAGCTCATTGAATCCCCGGTCAATCCCACTTTCTTGCACATGTCCACTCCACTGAAAGGCTACGACCCAATGTTTTATCTTCAAATAAACGGCGAGGCTCTCTGGCAGTGGCGCATTGTCAAGAGACAAAAACAAATGTTCACTTTACATGTAATTTCATCAACATAAGAAGTGTTCGGACGGCTCCCATGTGTTTTCAGTTAAAGGATAATTCTTCCACTGAATAAAATACTCTGCCTTGCCTCCTCGATTTCGTTGAGAGACTATGGGCTCAACTTCATAAATACCCATAACAACGGGCTTTTGCTTGGGTCGGTACTTATAACTGAGGCCATGATCATAAACGTCATCAAATAGTGATGCGTAAAAGCCGAGCTGTCTCGTACGCTTTGACATGTTACTCCAAAGAGGATTCTAATAACTGAATACTCGAACCTGGGCCTTTTAAATGTTTTGATCAATTAAAACGGTTCCAATTTTGAATAATTATCTCTCACATGCTCACTCAGGCGTAAGACGCGCTGCGTGCCTTTGCTTTTTTGTTCGGCTCTGGATTTCAAACAGAAATGTCATTTATTTTCCCCTTCATCTTTCGAATAGATAAAGACCTGTGTTGTCTTTTAAGTCCTCGATCAACGACAGACTACGTAAACCGATCGAGTAAAAGACTACGTCTGGTGAACTGCTTTGACCGGTCGAGTAAAAGAGGACAACGATAAAGTAGAAGAAAGCTTTATGCGCACCGTTCTTTCAATTTGGCAACGCTTTGGAAGAAGAAGTTTTTGTGGGAGAACTTTTGGCTTCCGCGCTCAAACCATTTCGAGTGTGACATGTCAACAAAAAAAGTGAGAATGTCGCTGCATACGACTTTGTTGACAAAAGTCTTTGTGAAGAGCGCAGGCCGCCTTTAAATTAGAGCGCTTTTGTTAGCTTATTACACCTTGGGATTTACTTCACACATCAGACCGTTTGACTGACAGCCGCCGATTCATTGACGAGAGCAGTCGGAATTCCGACAGCTAATATTTGTAATTATTATTCCGCGCATTGAAAAAATGAGCACTGCAAGTATATGTCGCGAAAGACAATAGAATTCTGCGCGATGATCTTCTTGAACAAAGGAACCGGTAATGCCAGCATCAAGCATGGCGTAAGTGAGAACTTCACTTTCTGCAGATCTCAACCTGACAGAAACGATGGGTACAGCGGAGACAGATTTCTCAGCGCCAGTGGCATTACAGGTTGCTTCAGCCATTTCAGTATGAGCATTCACGACATGATCCTTACGTTGTGGAGGCGGGGGGATCTGCTGCTTGGAGGCTACTTTATTGATGCGAAAGTTGTCATCATGAAGTCCCGTGGGATGACGACGTGAACACTTCTTACAAGTTCTCCTTTTATAGGCTTCTCGCCGCCATCGGTCTTGGAGCGGAAAAGGAAGCTTTGACACCATGCTTTGTAAGTTGTGTGGACGGTTGAGGATGGATAGAAAGGTTAGGGTCGACATCGCGCTCCGGCACTGACCAAGAAAGATGGAAAGTCGGTCTAATGCCAGTTCATCTCCTGACTGTATGTAAGGCCACTCGTTAATCTTCTTAATGTACGCATTCGATATCTTGTAAGGATCCCCGTACTTCTCCTTTAGGAGTTTCTCAGCTTCTATGTAGCCGCCGTTTCTATCCAGGTGAAGACATCCTTTGATGAGCTCCTTCGGTTCTCCTTGTAAGTATTGCTCCAAGTATTGCAAACGAACATCGTTAGCGCTGACTTTAGCTTCCACTTGCGATTCAAAGCTTCTAGTAAATGTGGAATATTCCAAAGGATCGTCAGTAAATTTAGTCAGCGTGAGTGACGGAAGTAAACTCTGTTGTTGTTGTTCCGCCAACAGTTCAGTTAATCTGGTTTGTTTCTGAAGAACATCATAAAACTGTGTATTTGGCTGCGTGTCGGTAACGTGAAACTCAGGTGCGAGAGGGTTTAACTTCGCAGGATGTCGCGTCGGCTTAGTAGGTGTTTGTGTAAGAGGAGCGTCATCATGGAAACCCGCAGTAAAGTTCACGTTCGTTACAGTGTTCGACGTTGCGCTTGGAACGGTGTAAATACTGGACACAGACGGAAAAGACGGCCCGGAGAGAGAAATTCCTGGTACCCGAGAGGTTTGTGTAGGCATTTCCGGCTGGTGGCTTAAATCTTCCTTGACGCCATTCTCGATTTCTGCGAACACACGTTCACGAACTTTAGCAGCTGCTAATTGTTCTTCTAACAGTAACCTCTCGGCCTTTTTCTCCAGCTCTTGCCTTTGGTCCAACATAGCCACTTTTGCCATTAATTCGGCCGCTTTCGCCTTTTCTTTCGCTCTGCTAGAGTCGATTAAGGATCTCGATGTTGCGTGAGAGCGATGTGATGTTCGCGTACGTCTTCAACTGGCTTGAGATCTAACCTCCAAATTCTGCTCGAGGACCTCTTTCGCAGACGAAATCCAGCGAACGGTTTTTTCAATAAAATCGCTTATTTGCTTACTCTTTTCGGCATACCAATCGTTAGCTACGGTTAGCTGGTCACCTTCACCCTCGAGGTCGTCCAACAATACAGCGACGCATCTCGTTAATTCTTCCAAGGTAACAGGAAATGCAGTCAGATTCTTTTCCACGACGTCCACGTTTTCTTCGGTAGTCGCAAAAGAAACAATTTCCTTAATTTGCCGTTAGATTCTTTTATCGACAGTTTGACAATCTGTCCATCGAAGATGAGCGATGTAAGCCTTTCCTTTCTCGGTGCGCTGCCTTCGCCTTGTTACACCGGTAACGAGGGCCGCGTCCGCAGATTCCAAACTGTCGCTTTCCAATCCAATTTGTTCCTTTTGGCTTCCAGTGTTTTCGATTGGATCCATAACGTTTCAACGAATATTGTAGTCAACGTTCAACGCGCTACTTGGCTTTAATCGATAAGACGAAATGTGCAATTTAACCAGTGCGAAGAAAGCGATGAAAATGGAACGGTTGCTACAAACAAAATAAATTACAAGTTATAGACGAATACAATAAAAGAAACAGAAATAACGAGCCGAAGGTAGACGATACTTACAAACGTTGTATGACTAGGAAGCTAAGGAACACGTAAAAGGAAAACGGCAGTACGGTAAATGAAACGAGATGACGGTAGCGTCGCGATGAAAATGCACAAATAAACTATAGAAAGACGCATACAAAAGGGGACTGAAACAAAGGAAAATTATGCGAAAAAACCTAACAGAATATCGATAACGTGAAAGCGAGATAAACGAAAAGAATGCGATGATCACGAAAGAATGCACGCACAGACGAAAAAAAAAAAAAAAGAATTAAATGCGGCTGCAACACGAACATTGATGAGTTTGGAGGAATTGCTATCTGCGACACCTGGTAACAGGTTTGTATACCGTTTCGGGATCAGATCGCATGGGATTAAAGAAATGGATTGAACCACGTCCGGCCGGACTCAAACATTAAAATAATCAAACGTTGATACACGAAATCGCAAATTTACATGACATTACGAGATACGTGAAGTTCCGTAAAGCTGAACTCACTGCTTTACGGAGAGTTAATAAAGTGACGTAAAGCTGCGTGAAGTTGTCAATGCCGTAAAGCTCTGTAAAGGTAGTTTAAAGTGACCGTAAAGATCAAACTTTACGCCAAGGGATGTAAATTGCTGTAAAGGAACCTGAAAGGACATGTAATGATTTAAGTGCCTTTCGACAATTAGGCTTGCCACAAGTGGACTTCTATAAAATTAGCGACAAAGTTGCGTTAAACGAGCGCGACGAAGTCGCGAGAAGTGACAAACCGGCAAAACACCACGGAAATGGACTTTGAAGAAATCTTTTCGATAACCTGTAACGCTTTTGACAAGGGGAAAAAATGTTTTCCAAAAACTGAGAGACATATTCGAGTTGTTGGTCAAATTTTTTTCAAAACCTGACCAGTTTTAATTTTGTGTTAGTAAGAGGAATAAAGCTCGTTTCGGAGAAGTTTTGGTGTATTTAGTGGAGAAAGTCCCGAGACCTTCAGACAAAGATCTTTTCTCTGTGGGCCAAGTTTCTTCAATTTTTAAAGGGTGATAATTTTTTAACAACAAAGTGGTGTTTTTGTCAGAAGTGTATCTACAGAGGTATCAATTGGTTATATTAATAGTTGCTTTAGTTGACTTGAAAAGTCTGAATTAAGAGTACTTTTACAATTATTAACACATTTTTCCTAAGTTAGATGCAATGAGTTGCTGTTCCATTTTAAACTTATGCATGATGATTGTATATTCGTAAAATGTACTTAACGTCTGCGGTGCCAAGAAACTACAAGTATCTTATTGAGTCTGATTTATTACATTTTAAAATAAATGATTACATGACTGCAACTTTTTGCTTGCGTTTAATTTTTTCACTGGAGAAGATACGAGTTGAATGAGAAATGTTCCAGCTATGTAACTACTTACCGGCTTACTATATTAATTTAACTGAACTTACACGAGTACTTCATTTCATAAAAAGTGCTTGAGCTTATTGGAGTGCTGAACAGAACAAAATGCGGACGATATTGGGCTTGCATTTACGTCGCTTTGATGTCCATAAAGCCGTATGAAAGGATGCCTTTACAGCGCTTTAAAGGGCATTACGGACATAGTAAAGTACAGCTTTACGCGACGTGTCCATAAAGCCGTATGAAAGGATGCCTTTACAGTGCTTTAAAAAAACTTTACGGACATAGTAAAGTACAGCTTCACCCAACTTGACGATACGATAAAGTTCCGTAAATGTATCCCCTTATGCGTCTTTACAGAAGCCCGTAAAGACGCTTAAAGTTCAACTTTACGATTTCGTATAGATCCGTAAAGTTCCGTAAATACGAGCTTTACGGCAGCTTTACGGCAGCTTTACGGCAGCTTTACGGAACAGTAAAGTTGCTATTTCGTGCTGTGGTTTTACCTCTCGACTGGTTAATTTGCACGGATGTGGGATTGCATTGCAAACATACACATACGTACTTTATTGAACCTCACCAAAGGGGCTCTCCATGAAATAACTAAAAACAACAACAACAACAACAATAACAATAACAACAACTTGAGAACAAACAAGGCAAAATGATTTTAAACCCGACCTCAGCCATGATATAACAGCAGCACTGATCTCTTTTTAGCTCTATCTTGCATAGCTAGTCCTCTGGAGATTCAACGGTCAGCCAATTTTCCTCTTTGGGTATGGCGCGCCACGTATGTGTTTCATAATTCATATTTTTTTTCTCACAAGGTTGTTGAAATGTACAAGATCAGTGTCTAAGAACGGTCAAACAAAAGTTCACAGTCTCGTGTTTTACAAAAGAATGCATTACTTATTGACATGGGAAATATCTCTGAAATGAACTAGTTAAAATTCACATGTGAATCGACATTTTATGTTTTTGATTTAAAATTAAAGACTCGTTGACTCTCCATTTTACAGTGTATATCGGTAAAAGTGATTACTTCAAGCCAATAAAAGACAGGTCTTTAGCTTGCGTGTCGGCAACTATACCAAGATCAATCGTATAAATGCTCTTATTTTATAATACCAGTTTAAAATAATAAGCTCAGAATACCCTAAGATCACCGTTAATTAAAATAAATAAATATAATGCAATTATATGTTTTTAACTACACGATTTAAAATTATTTCTTTCTCTAAACGGCTAAACTAGCCCCACCCCACATAAAAAAAACCCAGCAAAAATAGCATTAGCCGCATGTTCGATGCTAGTAATATTTCTGCAAGAAGTTATGTGTGTCACAGCAGGCTTTATTGGCTGCAGTGTAGTTCCAAAATTACTTCAACGCCATCAAAGCAATGAAATGGAAGTGTCATACGCTATAATCTAAGAATGTTTACAAGAATTTATTTTCAGCCTAAAATAGGCAGAAAAATAAAAATATTCTCCCTGGCCCGTAGAAACAATATTCGTATTAAAATCGTATAAATGCTCTTATTTTATAATACCAGTTTAAAATAATAAGCTCAGAATACCCTAAGATCACCGTTAATTAACTGGTGAAATAAAAACTGAATATTTATAGTTATTCTTTCGCCTAGTAAAAGCATTGAGTTCATAGGACAAACTAAAAATATCTTATGTCTGAGTCACTAAAATAACTCAATTGAACTTTCAAAACTTCCTAATGCGTCTACCCCCACTTGGAAAAGAGGGCGTTTGTATCACGTGTATTTTTGTACTATGTGATGTCGGGAAGATAAGCAGTCTGGCCGTAAACTGAAGATATTTTTGCCAAGATGTTTAAGGAAGCTGACGAGTGAATACTACCACTGTTTCTCAAGTGATGGCTACAATATTGGTATCACATAAATGCCCAGCAATTGGCGAACCTTTAATATAGCTTAATAGGTTACGATAGCGAGAGTACAACCTGGTAAAACACCCTTAATTTAAGCTTTAATTGATAAAGCTCAAACACGAGCTCGGAGATGCAACTTTTGAAAAGTTTAAAAAATTCTACTAGGAAGGTTCTGAGCCACCTTAAATTTTCGAAAACAATATAATCCAGATTACCTTGTACATAAATGTATTGCCTGAGAATGACTGTAAATTTCTAGCCTGTGTAGCAGACGTTCCCTTTCAAGCGAGTTCCTTGTTTCTTGCCTGCTGATCACGCGAAAACTGGGGTGACGGAGAGAGGCGTGGTGGGACAAGATTTTTGACTGAGTGAATATAAATCGGTAAAATCGGTACAGAGGCCAAAGATAGAAAAGTGTCTGCACAGGCAAAATGTTCACTGGATGTGTACGTATTGTCGTGCTGTTTGACCAATTCATTGAATTGCCTATTATCAGGTGATGTTGACATGTTCCAAAAGTAAAAAGTACCTAATCTTTCTGAGGTTTTACTTTCATCAGTCGCAAGATACTATAAAAACAAGACGCTTACAAAGTTGTAACTTGACAGGGTGTTTCCGTTAAAATGACATCTCCACACAAAGCTGTATACATTTAGATGAAACATTTCTCAAAATAGCGAGCGTATTCCTAAATCTTGGCGAGGTTGTTTACATATCAATCATCTTTCGTATCCCAGATTCTCGACTTCATTTACTGAACGATTACTATAGCCATAGCATATGATCACTGAAGATTCAGCAAGAGTCGTTTCCGTTGAAATATAAAGCAAAACAGCTTTGATTTTAAAAGTAAGACTACACTGTAAGTAGAATATTTTTTTTCGTTTTGCTACTGTTTACTGAGAGAAAATTTCTTCATAGATCACAGATCGATTTATGTGCACTCTTTTCTTTATAAGAATATATTTTATAGGAATATTTTAAGAAGGCTGAGATTTTTAAAGGAATATAATTTAGTGTGCTGAAAATGTGTAAATATAATGCAATTATATGTTTTTAACTACACGATTTAAAATTATTTCTTTCTCTAAACGGCTAAACTAGCCCCACCCCACATAAAAAAAACCCAGCAAAAATAGCATTAGCCGCATGTTCGATGCTAGTAATATTTCTGCAAGAAGTTATGTGTGTCACAGCAGGCTTTATTGGCTGCAGTGTAGTTCCAAAATTACTTCAACGCCATCAAAGCAATGAAATGGAAGTGTCATACGCTATAATCTAAGAATGTTTACAAGAATTTATTTTCAGCCTAAAATAGGCAGAAAAATAAAAATATTCTCCCTGGCCCGTAGAAACAATATTCGTATTAAAATGTTCGCCTTCAAGATTATGTCAAGAATTTATTACGGGATCTCCTATAAAGGGGAAGTCCTGATATCATACTATGTTATATATCAGGCTTCTACAAGAGTCATTCTTCAGCATAAGCTACATGTAAACATACCCGTACTATGTTGTTTGCACTGTTTAATACAGTGTACGAGTACTATGTTTACTAACTATGTTAACTTTATTGTGGCGGTCTTATCGGGTTCTCCAAGTGGAACACACAACGTACTAGTACCAGTTCTACGCAATCTTCACCTGTTTCGTTTAAGGATGGTCTGCTTAAAACTTTCAAAGATGATCTCTAAGTTGTGCAAATATTTACTTTACTTTCCTGGTTAATAAATATAAATCATATTATTAAAATAACAATCTTCCTTTAAATTAATACTTATTGTAGAATATATTACTTCCCATAGGGTACTGTAAGTCAAAAGTACAAAACAAGCATGAAAATATTAGTTTACATGATTAATGAAATACATTTTCCCTAAAGTTTTCAGCGCATACTAGTGAGTATGATGACATCATGTTACCTAAGGTGATATAAATAAACAAAAACAAAAACAAAACGAAAGAAAAAAAAGAAAAAACGGTTAAAGCAAGCGAATTATTTGCTTTTCTTATCCAACATTTACATTTTAACATACAGTTATGTTGTATTAATACCTATGGGTTATTGACCAAGCTTGTTCGGTCAAGATGGTTGGACATTGGCCAAGTTCTTTTTTTTGCATGTTTATGGACCGAGACGGAGTCGAGGTCCATAAACTCGCAAAAAAAGAACGAGGCCAATATCTAGCCATCTTGACCGAACAAGCTTGGTCAATAAAGGATTTATTATATGGCTATTTGGAGGAAATTTTTCTTACGGGACACGACGGGTAGTCCCGAGCGGGCAAGATAGCTCCATCTTGCCCGCTCGGGTAGCCAATCACAGCACAGGATTTGATTCATCTTACCCGCTCACGGAGCTGGCCATATAATATACTATTTATATCGGCTTTATTCTCGAAGAAATAAATCAAGGAAACACGTGCACCTTCTGTTTCCTTGGTCTGGAAACGATAATGGAAAGCAAACCACGTGCTTATTTATGTTTTGTGCTCGGCGGTGGAAAAGATGGGGAAATATTCGGGAAACTTCTTGTCCCCAGTTTGAACTTTAAAAAGTTTGGAACAATACAAGGATCGTGCTTTAATGATTTTGAAGGTTCAGAAAACGCTCGGAATCTCTACTATATTTCGGTAGAAGCCGAATGTTATACAGGGCTTATACAGTCAGTGTCTTGGCGATCATATCGTGCGGCTTGTGGGTCTGAAATTTAGTGATGTTTGGATGGTTTTATGCTCGTAAAATGCATTACAGCAATACATCATCAAGGGTGCATAAAGTTAAAGGGGCTTTAACACCGTATATTACGTCATTTTTTCGAAGTTATAATCTATCTCGACATAAGAGCTCAGTAGAAAACACCAAAGAGGCTAAATTAAACAAAACAACGAGGGCTTAGCATGAGGAAGATTGAGAGGGATTACAAGAAGCAAACTTGAAGTTTTGGGCTAAAGTCATCAAGGCATAACTTCTGCAAGACTCCTTGAACTATAATCGTCAAATAGCGATTTTAGCAGCGACAATCCTTCGACTTCACATAACTTAAACCATAAGCATTTTGTTCAAGCATCGGGAAGGCGAATCTGCCTGATCCACCTCAGGCATGTCATAGTCCAGGGAGCTTAAGCAACGACGACGTCGACGCCAAGGACGATGCCTAGTCAAAAACGAATTTATATTTTACCAGCGAAATGCGCAATTGTCTAGATCTGTTCAGTACGCCAATGGCTCTAAAAAACGTGCTCAGGTTAAATATGCTTTGACAGCGTTCAATTCCAAATGGAAAAACGAAAAATTAGCCGTCGTCTTTCGCGTTTCCCAGACTACGCGGAACATGGCCATTTCACGTTGTTGTTTTGCAGAGGACGGCAAAGAAATTTACAAAGATGTATAACGCACGTGCACAGCTATTGTTTTGCTCATTAATCTTACGTTCTCGTTGCACGTCGCCGTCATGGTATGCTTAAGTTCCCCACTCCCACGCTCTTTGGGCTCGTCGCGCAAACTACGTCTGCTGAAACGCACAGCACATTCTGACGAGCCCCAGAAAAGCATCTACGTAAGAGGTTAGGCCTATCAGGATTCAGGCGGTAAAGACCAATGCGAAATACATAGTCTGTTAATTAAGTGCATTTGATCATCGCCATCTACTGTGGAATGCCATTGCAGTATGGAGAAATACAAGGTGAAATTTGTTTTAGTGGCGATTCTATCACGAAAGGATTGTTTGGCATTTGGAGATGAACGTCTGTGACTGGGCTATGGTGCACCATTCCTTGATGATTGACAGATGACAGGAGATCTAAACAACAAACAACAACAGCAAAAAAGACAACTTTTAAGCATGACAAACCAGCAAGAAAACTGAGATCAAAAGTTTTGAGATAACAACCCAGGAGCCTCTCAGAAACACAACAACAACAACAAGTTATTTATAGATTATATGTTAATGGAATTTCCATCTAGGCGAAAATTAAATTATCAATAATTATCGGTAATCCGTTACAATCTCGCTCAACCTTAATGATATTTGCTTCTTTTTTTTGTGCCATACTCCCTGTAGCTTATTATCTTAGCTTATCTTGTTATTTATCGTCCTAACTTTAAATTTTCCTGTGTTGAAAATTATTAATATTATCACCTCTCCATCCAGAAACTAATCCTCGGGGAGGGGGGGCGGTAGAGGAGTCCAGACATGGCGTACATATGGAAGTACCTTCCCCTCTCCGCCATACCACTTCCTTGGGCTTACACACGATTTTGTCTTACCGGATATGCTTCTTTACATTGAATACTATAGCTACCGGTCTTGTTAATATAGTTATTCAAATCCTATTATATTTTAACTTTGGGTTTGAGCTCATTAATCTTATCATCTAATCATAACTTCCTGTGATTGTAGTCTTTATGCGTGAGACAAAAAAAGAAAACAAAAAAACCAAGTGAAAACTGATTTTGACCGAACTGAAGATAAGGGCAGCAGAACATTTCTACGCAAAGAAGTTTGTCTCTAATTGATAAACTACAATTTTGGTCAATCGATCTGTAAAGTAGGTGTGCAATGAAAGACTGTATTAGAAAAGCTTCTATCCAGGTGATTCTATTTTGGTGTCTATGACAGGAAAAATAGTTTTAACCTGAAACAAAATTGTTTAGCGATTGGACTGGCTTAGTTGAAAAAAGATGATTGCCCTGAAAGAAATGCGATGGACAAAATTGAAGCAACTGGATTTGTTTTTAAGCCAATTTGTTTAAGAGGGAGGCTTATAAGCTTAAAAAAAAAAAAATCATATTTCCAAAAGAACTTATGATGTTTTATGGGAACTCTTGCTTAGTGTGAATATGATGTCTTGACATGAGAAAATTGCATTAAATTTTCAGTCTGGAAAGTTACACTATTAGTCCTTGCAATCTCTAAAAGTTGGAATTTGCCTTCCAAGCTTTCATTTACTTATATTGTATAAATTTTACTGGGGAAAGACCCTGTACTGAGAAGGCGCGTGCTGAAAGCTGTTCTAACTCAAGGTAAACACAGAACTAGCACAATTTGTTGATTCTGAGCAAAGATAATTTGGATTTTGATAATCAAATTAAACGAGTTGGTCTCCTTTGTTTTTCTCGCAGTGGTTTCTGAAAGAAATGAATCACTTATGACGAAAATGGTTAGTTACAAGGTTGTTAATATATTGGATATAACATTTGAATGATAAGCCAGTATTCAGTGACAAATCCTCTACTGAAACACAGCTCAGACAGGTCCAGACAAGCATACTTTTTCATTTTCTTCTCGCTTGCAAAGAGCATGCTGGAGGATACCTCCCGAGATGTCATTGCCATTTGAAGGAGACCAGTCTTCCACAGTTGCTATAATCCCTTTAACAAGGAGTAAATTAGTGCCCATGTTTAGACTAAAAACTATTCTTTGGTAGGAATTTTGTTTAAATACTGTGATTTTGGCTTGTTTGATTAACTGCAGGTGAATTAACAATGAATGTTTTCGATGTCGAGAAGAAGTTACTCGTCAATCTTCCAGTGATTTCCAGAACAGCGGGTTTATACTTGCTATGCAAATATCATGGTTTTGGGCTCTAGCTTCAACGAAAGTACTATTTATAGTTAAAAGTATTTCCGGACTCCATGATCTCAACTGAGTGACTGTGACCAGAGAAAGCATATGAGCACGGTTTTGGATCTGTTTGCTAAAAACTGCTTTTTCTCCATTTGGGAAATAAGTTACAAAGCAAAACAATCGGTAGGGTCTCGACATCCTTATCGGCCTCTCCATGCAACATTTTTAAAATTTAATACTACAGTGTTTGTAGTTTTCCAGACCAATCACTGACCTTCATTGAGACTGACCATACATCCGGTGCAGTGCACGTCCTTCGCTTCCATCTGATGACTTTGAAAGATAGCCGACGGTAAGAAATGACTGGGTAGATACGTGCTGGGAACAGATACGGGGTTTATATGACCTTGTCGATACGCCGCTCTGTGAGGGCACTCTCTATAAATAAAGACGAGAAAAATAGATTTTCCTCAGTCCCGCGCAATGCAAGACACCCTTATAAAAAAAAAAACCATATATAGCAATACTGTACTGAATTGTTTATATTAATACTGAAAAGGGAGATTTAAAACTTATCATGTCAGCTTGTCCCAGGTTTAAAGAAACTCTGCCTACATGGCTGCTTTGTAAGTTCTCTATCATATTTCTTTGGAAACAAACAAGTTAAATGCCGGTACCTACGTCCGATTGTCATTCAGGGGAGCGTTTATTTCTAATAAAAATCAACGCATGTCTTTATTCACCACCATCGTTGCGTTTGATTAAGGAAAAAAATTGTCGTGGCTTTCATATCGTTTCCACATTAGTTTTGAGATTTCTTTACAACAGCGTTTATAAAGCAGCAGCAACTAGACAATGGTTTAGGCTATGTTTAAAGTTTCAGCGGTATCTCGTTCTGGTGGCGTGCCTTATAAGGGAACTTTTCAAACTGACAGAACTGAAGTGTTAGGGTATCGCTGGTATAAATAAAACTGAGTGCTGTAGTTGTAGGTCACGCTATTCAAGGAGTTTGCAAATAGACATATGTCTTCAATTACGAATACGACAAACATCACGAAAAAGGACAGGAGATATTCATCATTAATTAATGTTTAACATAACAATGTACTCTCTATACATTCTAGCCTTGTTTTGCGGACTTGGGTCCAGTTGGGGAATCGCTACTCATTCACACACATTTCTGCCTGTATAAGAATGGAGGCTCCATATATTCCCCTGGACATCCCTATACTCCTGAGACTGTTGCACTCTTGTCAATTCTCGAGTTGGTTTGCATTTATTCAGAATTAAGAAATGGGATTACAAGAACATATCTTTTTGTAGTCACTGTTTCCCTTTTAAAGTCTAACCCTCTGTTCTCACAGTCATTCAATTAATTTACTTCTTAACTTTATGTACCTCTGTGGATGTAATCCTGGTGACTAACTCTTCAAATTAAAACTTTTAAGCAATATTGCGCTGTACTGTTGTTAGTGTTTAATTTTTTGTGTGTGTCTGTATGTGTGTGTGTGTGTGTGTGTGTGTGTGTGTGTTGGCAACCAATGGAATTTAGGACTTCTTTTTCAATGTTCACTCTAGGGCACTTGGTTTTGCAAGAGATTAACCAATGCGGTACATAAAAGAATACTCCATAATCTGTTATCTAAGCGCATACTTGTCTCTCTCTAGGATTGTTTCCTATATAAATGATATTAACAAGCTTCGCCTATCAGTACGTACCTCTGCACAGGCAATATCCTGATTGAGTCTCTAAACCCCTTTGCAAAAGGATTGCTGTCAATTTTTAGACGTGTAATCTGCAATTTATGATATATAACCTTAAGCTTGAGCTGCAATACCTCATGATCGGGAGTTTTTTGTCTCTGTCTCCGAAACATTTAGCTAATTTATCATCCATGGAATTTTGTAAAGCTAGTGGATAAAACGAAGGGCCCAGACCGATTGGCTGTTAGTTAAGCTGCAACCGAAATAAGATTATTGTAGGTGTGCCAATTCTGGATCGATTTGTGTAGAAAACAGACTTGAAACAAGAGTTAACGCCCTCTTGCAACCTTACTGGCAAAATAAACATTTTTGTTTCAAATCACCACGCTAAAGATTAAATAATGCTGCGATCCCCGAGTATCCTGAACATAACTTATTACCGCATTTTCTTTTCGTGACCCGTCCACAGTGTCTGCTATACCGTCAAGCTGTGAGAATATTTTGTTACCCTTCTCCTGCGACGATATCAGAATATTCATGGCACTTTGGAACCACTTAGATTAGCTGTAAGGGGAGAATGTTTCAGACTTGTAACAACAGTTCTGTGCCCTGTGCAACAGATAGAACGAAACTAGACAAAAACAACGTTCTCGTTAGCTCGTTCCTGACACATACTTAATTCCATATATACTCAGAAATAGTGGAGATTACAATGTAGGGCCCATGCAAGTTAGTTGCCTCACCTGATTTTTTCCCTTA
Source organism: Orbicella faveolata (assembly GCF_042242905.1). NCBI lineage: Eukaryota > Metazoa > Cnidaria > Anthozoa > Scleractinia > Merulinidae > Orbicella > Orbicella faveolata. The sequence goes on from NW_028301564.1 coordinate 19,194,498, forward strand.
CCAGTTGGTTTTGATATGCTGTTACAGCGATAAAACTTGTCTCAGGGAACTCGAAAGTCTTTGCTTCTTTGGAATGAAGGTCAATAACTGAGGCGGTGTGATCACGCTTTCTGACAACGTGTACTCTAGGCTGATACTTATGCATGGAGTTCAGAACAATCTATGCAGAAAAACATTACAACGTATAAGAATAATGAAGAATTTTTAAGCCAGTTGGGAAAAGCAAAACATCCTTTTAGATGTTAGACATCCGTATGCAAATTTAACTGCGGCAAGAATGGACAAAAATGGTAGCGAATGCGGTTATGCTGCTTATTGAAATAATAAGGAAGAAATACATAGAGTAAAGTTCTAGACCAAGTTTACGACGTCATTTTGTTAAATTGAAACGAGTTTGGTTTGGAAAAGAAAACAAACATCAGCGTGAGGCGATGCTTGATGTTAGTAATTGAGGAAAAAAAAACTTCGCTTAATCCCCCGCAAACTGATCAAAGAATACTTCCTCTTTAGAAGGGTCCACGATTAAAATTCGTTAAACACAAGTAACTATGAAATTGTACGTTTAAAAACCGCAAGGAAAGCATATTAATGCAGGAATACCACGAAAAACAAACAGAAAAATCTATGTGTTTAATTTTACTGCTTTATAGGGAAGTAGAGTAAAAGGGACGACTGAAAAGAGAATTCGTAGAGAAAATTATTGCCCAATTTTTTATGGTAGCTCTTTTGCTATTATTATTTTTGGAGTTATTTTTTCAATCTCGCCTGAGAAGTTAAAAGGATGAAAATTCTAGCGAGTACAGGACAATCCGCTTTCGAAACACCGCCCGTTATCTGTTGCAGGGAACCGGCGGAGATTGAGGGTTGGCCCACCAGCGAGTTGCGGTAACTTTGTCCTACATTAGCCTGCACGTAATCTAACACAGAGAAGAGCCGTGGAAATTAAATTTAATTCTCTATCACAAACCTTTGTACAACACTATACACATATATGAATGGCCACTTACATGCCCATTTTCATCAGTGCCGTTGTTAGTCAGTTTCACTTTCTCGAATGATATGATCTGCTTTAACAGCTGCTCGCCTGTAAAAGGTGAGTCTGGATGCATATAAAGTCTAACAGGAGCTGGTGGATCAGCTTTACCTGCCACAAGCCATGTTGAACGGTGGTAGGCGTATCTATAGCGTTTGTCGTCAACAGGCACTATATCCATTAGGACCATGTAATTTGCATCTAGGCTGACACCGTTCAGTGATATTCGAAGGGTTGGAAACATTCTCCTTTGGAAGAAAGTCAAAGCTAAAAATTAAAATGTAGGTGCCCCATTTGTTTCCCTCCCTTGTACACATGATTCTAACATTCTAGAACGTTACTATTTTCTCTTTATAAAGTCACTAGAACTGGGGTTAATTTACTCGAACACCCTTTGTATTCAAAAGTTTTCAGTTATCCTTGGTCAGTCTGCAGCACTCGGCAGTTGACATAACTCACGAAATTAGTGCACCAAGTGCGATTAAAATGAATACAATTAAAAAAAATAGTATTTTGTTACAACAGCCTAGACCTAGTTTATCTTGTTCTAATAGAACAATAACTCATTCTTGTGTGGCAGAAGCAAGAGACAATTGCTAAGACATTGCCTTGAGCAATGAAATTGACCATCTTGCAGTATTCCAAGGAGTTACACAGAACAAGGTAGCAAATGTCAAGTTATCGCTGAAAGGGATGCAGTGATTTACATTAACAACTACGAATCGTAAACCTTCGTGAAAATTAATCACAATGCAAATTTTTTTATTGAGTTTTCATGCTCTTTGTTTTAAACACCCCTCCTGTAAGCATAGTGTTCTCCGAAGCCACACTTAGAAAGAAACGGTACCCGAGGTGGTCTTCCCGGAGTGGGAACTGTTCCTATTAAAATTGCCGGTCCTTTCAGAATAGAATATAACATTGAACCAGAAGAGATTATTTCTGGTTTTAAGTAAACCAACTGGCTACGTAGATCTTTCATCTATTCATTTGAAAACAATCGATATCTGCCTAGCAAGACAGAGCCGTGGAGGAAAGAGTCCGTTATCTGAATGTTATTTTAGCTTACCTAATTAATTGTTTCTGATGGTATTTTTGGAGAAATATCAATTTAATACATAAAACTGTGCTATATGCCAAGTAAAGAGGGTTAAGATGGAGAAACATAGATTCAATCGCGAATGCCAGATCTTAGGTAAACAGAAAACTCGAGAGGGCTGCCTCCCTCGAGAAGCATAGTTTGTATGGCGTATTCCGATGTGCTAAGTTTATCACTTCAAAAGGGTCTAAAAAACTTTATGATTGGAAAGAGAAATTTCGAGTTAAAAAACACACATCTAAACCTGGGAACCAAGAATAAAAAGTTCTTGTCAAACACTCTCACATTTTCCTTTGTTCTAATTCATAGTTACATAACAGCCAAGCAGTTGGAAATACATGATGTTGGCAAGAGCAAGCCATGGACTTGGCATACCGAACGTTCACAACTTAACGCACACTTCATTCCAATTTCACTTTTTATAAATATCACTTTAAGGAGTTTACAATTGCTCAATGTAACTAGTTAGCTGGTTTCGTGAGTAATTTTGGATAGCATTCACAATACCTGTCAGTAAGCCAATAAATAAAACATGGTGTGAAGTATCCAAGTCACTGCGGTCGCCTTTGCAAAACAACCGAATCATTTAGACCACATTATCGCACACGAAATACTCCGTTTCAAGTATACTGTTTTTCATCGCCATGAACGTTTATATCAACGTCTTGCCACCACGGTGAAATCACGGCGTTCGGTAAGACTTGCTAGCGTAAACATTTATAGTTTGGTATGCCGTCTGCGGTCAGCTTGGTAATGGCTTCGTGAAGATTGTTCGCAAGTTCTCAATTTTGGTTTCTTTCTAAAGGAGTAGTTGTTGGTTTTTAAGTCATTTAACTATTCTTTAGTTAGTCAGGACCTTAAGAACATCTCAAAACAATAATCTTTCAGTCGTACATCGCTAAGGAATACAAAGCGGCTTCAATCTCACCTTCCTGACTTTGTTATGATCATTTCTGTTCCCAATTCATTGAAGCGATCCCATAGATCGCGACTCTCTAAAGTAGCTGTAATAGTTTCTATATCTTCAGAGACTTCTAAAGCAGAACAAGTCCCATTAGGAGCATCATCGGTACCGTTTTCCTCGCAAGACCTAAGCCTCTTTGAAGATGTACAACCCGGCACGTGAGTATCTTCACTGGCGCAGGGTTTCTTCCTCTTGGCTTCATCTGCGCCTAAAGATAATAAATAGGAAGGACTCAAAAGTGTTTAGATCTATTCAATAATCGCTTCACTGGGAAGAGGGGTCTAAAAATACGAAATTTCACCGTTCCCCAATTCCCCAAAACTTGCAGTGTTCGATATTATTACTTAGTGATCGATGAGAGCCAGTTTATCAATTGTCAAGGCGCACAAGACTACCATTCGAGATCAAATACAATTTCAATGATTTCACAAGAAAAATGAATTCCCAATGATCGAAATGGGATCCAAATTCATCAAAACCGTTACTTCTCATACTTGTCTTTCAAGCAATAGTTTACACCGAATGATGCGAGAACTGAACAGATACGAGAGCAGCAGAGTGTATGAAATACCGTTTTCGTCCGAGGCCATCAAGGACGCAATCGAGAACGCTGTAGCTTTGGAGGAAAGGTGTGATTGTGCATTGCGTGGATCATAGCATTCTCCCATGGCGTCCGAGTCTATTTACAGTTCCCTAAATCCTTCATCTCACCCACTGTTGTCTCCAAACAAGCCATAAACAGCAATTAAAGGAACTGTTGATTGGATCTTGGCTTATGCGTTGTGTAAGCCAATCAAAACCAACTGGGTGAAACTGAAACACTGTTGATTCACACTAAATACTTCTAATACGAATATTGGTTTGTGGGTGGTACTGGGTTGTGTTTGTGAAACTGCGTTTTGACAACGGAATAGTTTGTTTGCAATGTACGTTGTAATTTTGACATCGATGAATTAATGTTCGTGTAACGTAAAATGGCCAGAATCTCGCACATTCCAAATCGGTCTAGACAATTTGACATGAGAATTCGTTATCGTACTCTGCTTTCACCTCCGATGACCTGCCCTGTTGGACTACGAAGTAACAATGCACAGGATAGGCTACAGGCAATTGCCATATTATTTCAAAGATTTTCTTCCAGAAGCAATTACTTACGTAAAATACATGAAATGCAAAATGAATGTTCTGAAAGGTTGTGTAACATGAAGCGCATTAATATATGGACTGTAGGGAGACAAGAAAAACCTGGAACATTCCTTGGAGTTTCAGATATTTCCTGTCATGTGTACCTTGTCGTCTTAAAAGTGCAATTGTTAATGAACTCCAGTAATGAATTTGACTAGTGCCTGCTGCAAGCCGGACTTCGGTTGGATGTCTAACACTGACATTTGTAAATAAAGGCCCTCGCGGAGAACATCAGTTATTTGTGCTAAACTAACAGGTTTCGGTTTTAAGACAGACTTTTTTGAACGAGATATATGCCTCGTAATTATAGCGACTGCCACTGACATGGTTGTGCAACAAGGGTTGTGTTCATCAGATCAGAGTCATACTCCTTTCCTTACAATCACTAGTACAGTGCCGTTGTATTGCGTATATATACATGTACTTACCTTTGTACAGGCTGCGACATTAGTCGTAAACTACAGTTCCTTGAGCTGTAAAAGCAATAATTCAAGACCAATTGACTATCAGACTTAATCAACACCTTCTACGGATACATCCATGATCATCTTAGAATAATGCACCTTATCTTTAGGGTTTTTAAACTTCAGTTGGTTTACATATTTTCTTTTGAGTCTCCACCCAGTGAGAAAACTGGATGTTCTACCGAACGCGACCTTTTCTGTCATTTCACTGAATAGGCTTCGACTTAGCTGCACCTGCTGGTAAAGTTTCTGGTATAAACATTGCTTTTGAGAAGGAAGATGAGAAAAGTGTTGACAACATGTTACATAGTTTGTTTACGGACATCTGTTGTTCCAGATATCGACAAACAGATAAATTTTAATAGCATTTCCGATTCACATTTTAATCGAACACCGCCAAGCACTACCATGGCCAAGTGTGTCAAAGCTAAAAAGGCTCGTATTGTCTTAGGAATGTGTGGGGGATATCTAATGGAAAAAAAAACAATTCCTGATTATATATGTATCATCCTGAATAAAGTTTGTTGACAGTCATTCCAAAGTAATCCGTTACCTCACTCCAAAACAGGAATGTTATCTGTGTTGCTATTATGTAGTCACCACGTTGACATCGATAATTGCTGAATTGAAGATCGTTTTCGTCAATGATAGCCATTTTACCGGTGGTTTATCCTCAAGTTGAAAGCTTCGATAGACACAAACAGCAATAGGGGAAGTCGTTCGCAGAAACAATAAGCTACAGGTCCCGTTGCTGGATTAATCCAGAAATCCTTTTAACGCAAATCACGTTATCCAAAGCCATTGGTAGAAGTTTGATAAGGCACTGGGTGGTGACATTTTCTGAATACTTTACCCAGGGCTATATGTCACGATGCAAAGTTATCTACGTTTTCCGAGGAAAGAGAATGACAGGCTCGGAAACACTCGCATTGATTAGGTATGACATCGAATCTTTTTTCTTACATGATCACTGCAAAACATATTTCTTCGACTGTCTTTCTTTGACTAGGTTATCGCACCCGGGTATCGTGAATGGGTCAAGCGCTGACTTTTAAAATAAAAGTAACGAAAACATAGATAGAAAATAAAAATTCCATTTTTTGACCCCGGCGCAAATGTCGACGCATCCAATTGTCTAAAAGACCTTCAACACGGATTCGTGAAATCAGTGCTAACATCGTAAAATAACATTTATTTTGGATAGTCTTAACATGACCACTTAGGAAAATCGGCTTATCTTATTAGTTTTTCGCGGGTCTTAAGTTGCAAATTGAGGCGGGATGTGACAAACATAGGTGTCTAACAAAAATTTGTAATCGCGTATTAACTGACGATGTATCACCGGTTTCCACACGACTACACATGAAAACCGGCACACTTTGTATTTGTTTTCGGTGTCTTTGAATACTGAATCAAAAAAGATTAAAGAAAGAGAATGTAATAACGAAAAAATGGATAAGAGATTGATGATGCCAAGTAGCATTAATAAACAAACGAACAAATAAAAAAATAGACAAGAGAAAAAGATAAATAGAAATAATTAAATAATGTGCAAATAATGATCAAAGTAAACTCAAGAAACACCAAGTGCTTAAAGTGGCAGTGACCATTCTAAGTTAAACAAACAAACAAACAGTTCGTATTCATCGCTGAACTAACCTCTGGCCCTGGATAACAAGGAGGCCCACAAACCCAAAAACAGCCAGCTAACCTGATACCCAACCATCTGTTCTCAATTGGCCTGTCTTGATGGCCACGCATTTTCCCTTATCAGGACATCTCAGCCGCTTCCAGCCGTCGGTAGGATCTTCAATGTGCCGCCATTCCCATGACATGGGGTTATCAATGTATCTTTTTGGCTTCTGTTCACAGCTTATATTAAGATCATTTTACCAGATTAATAAAATGGATAATCTGTCCGAAAATTCGACAGAGTGTATTACAGACAGTGGCACATGGCTATTGTAGTGCGGTGCTTAATATTGGTGGTACTCTCAATGAGACTTTCAGTCCACATTCAATGAGTCCCAAGCCTGTCACACAGGCACAAATCACAAGCTAACTCGCCGAGCAAATCATTGCACACTCAACACTTGATAACAAACTGTACTGATGTAAAGGTGCTGACAGTATACCATTCTTATATTTCATTAGCATGTTTAAAGTTGCAAATCGCAGTGCCTTGAACGTCCTAAGGAGCCCTGCGTTAACTATCATAACTAAATGATGATCTGAAAACTAAGCTTAAACTGTCAACATGAAACCACTTTTTTAACTCGGAGGAACCCATTGACCCTTTCAGGTGGAATGTCAACATAAATATTCTCTTTCCTCGATCTAGAAACATTTCTTGATAACTTTTCAGGCCGTAGAAGTTGGCGTGTAATCATAGCCATCCATTGGCGAATTTTTTGGAATATAAATTTCTCGACTCTCTTGTCGTGTCCGACTAGGCGTTCTGTTGGTAGCACTTCGAGAAATAAAACACTTTTTGCGCCTTTAAAAAAAGGATCAAATATAGATTGCAAGATAAGAATGCAAAATGCTTGAAATGCTTGGGCACGAAAATTCGCAAAGGCAAAAAGAAGGCCATCGCGAATCCAGTAGGAATATGGCTGAGGCCTGACATAGTTTGTAGAATATACCTTAGCGCTGGGATTGATATAATGCAGTAGTTTTGTTTGTGCGGTCGGATTCGATTGATGCGCGAAAAATTCGACAAAGCAACATCGGTCGTCAGTCTTGGGTCTGTAGACCACGACGTTCTTATAATTAGGTAATATTGGACAGGAAACTTTCTTTTTTCTATTTCGGATTGATACATTACAAATACAGTTTATTTTGGTTGACTCTAAACTTTGCATGTTGACATTTTTTCTAGCTAAGAGCACCCATGAAGTTCTACTGTAAGTTAAGGGTGATGTATCTCAAGTCCAATTAAATTCTATCTGTTAACTTGGTCGAGCTCTTCTTTGGTCAAAGACAATGAAAAGATCTTGCAGGCGAGAGAAACTTTTAAACGCCATACGATTTTTTTAAGCTCATCCTGAAAGGGCATCAAATCTTAGGGCCCAATCTGAAATTTATTTTCTCGTACGTTGGGCAATTCATCTTTGGTTCCTAAATTCAAAGATTTTAACTGCGCTAACAGACTTAAACAACGTACATCAAACTCATCAACAGGAGAACAAATACTTTAATTGGTGTGCACCATTTAAATTACCTGCTTGCGAATGGTGAAAGTTTTGTCTTTCCTTTTACATTTCTTCATTTGGAATTAAAAATTTTAAAATATATATCAAATACTGGTAATAAATATGTAACTTAGAATAGAAGAAGTTAAGAACATACAGACAAAAAGATAGAAAGGTGGTTGATCCAATTCTTTAGTTATTTACTTTAATTAAATATCATTTTTAAAATCTTTAATGTAATAGAGATGGAAATCGTCTGTAACACAAAGGGAAGTGTAAAAAGTACAATTTAAAAATATAAAAGAAAGATATCCAAAGTTGTTAATTAAACTGGTCTATAAGACCTACCGCTATCTGCTCAAAACGAGGACTTTTTACTTGTATATTTGAATTACAAACACGAGGCAATGAAGTATGTCAGATTTCGTGAAAACCTTTAGCTTTATACAGAAAGAAGAAAACAGATGTGCAAAATTGTAAAATAAACTCTTCACGTTAACCGCGAAATTTCCCTACGAAATATAGTAAACAACGTTAGGATGGCAGTTAGAACTATTCGCAGTTTGTGAACTCGTTATTTAATTCTTCTCCACAATGAAGTTTAATTTAAAATTGCGCCTTAATGGCTACCACTAAGATATAAAACGAGAAATATACTTAAATTATCGTACATAGTGGGTGGTCAAATGCTTCTTATTTTACAACGAATATGGCTAAAATCCGGGCTTGCTTTTTTTAAATCCACCTAAAAGGTCTTTAACTTAGGTGTTCAGTGGAACGTTTCTTTATTAAATACCAGAAGAAAGATGGAGAAGGAAGGTGAAGCAAGGGCGCGAAAATCGTTGTGCTTAAACATGGGCCCAGAGCCAGAGACAGAGATGACGTTATTCTTTGCATGTGCCTCTCGACATGAGGGTGGTATCTATGTAAAGCTTCCCCATCGTTATGAACACTCGACAGTTTATCCAGACTTTACACAGTTTAGAAGCCTGAGAGCTCAGAAGAACGGCAATGTTGAGCTAGGGAACTCTCCGTGAACGCTGTAAGGTGGATGGGGAGGTACCTCCAGTGTTCCAATAGGCTTGGGTGAAGCAAATGTCGGTGATAGTAAATTAGGTAAGCTCTGCTGGCGAAACGCGCTCAGAACTCCCGTAAATGGTACCCTTGGAATAGCTGGTGATGGTGGTGGAAGACAACCTTGAATAAACGATTGTAAAGGACATAAATTTAAAAAAAAGGACTAAGCAGGAAATCACAAGACGTTTTTAGAAGTTATTGAAGGTGCAACCTATAAAAGCGGGTAGCCAAAATTAGACGCCAGACCAGTGGAATGTATTTTTAATGCCGTTCTTCATAAAACCACAGCTCTCGGGTATCCAGTTAGATTTCTTTGAATACGAGTTAACAGGAAAATTTTGACGGAAAGAAAAATAAAGAGCTCCGATGCAATTCTCCCATCAAACAAGACGACAAAAAGGTTTATAAAGGAATAAAGACCCACTATTCTTGAGCAAATTGAATCTAGTATTAGGTTTCATTCAAATAAATTTGTCTGGGTGTCGATGAACTGAACTAGGAGTGGATCCGATGCTTTCTCCGACTTAGGAACTTTCCAGAATTTTCATCGCACAGTGCAAATGCTTATATGAGGAGTACTCTTCATAAAATTTTCAAATTAACCAATTTGTTTTCATGAAATTACAACTGCCAGAAATAACAGTATCCATCCTTACTATAAGCAATCATGAACTATTCCGAAAGCAAAATTCGCCCGCAGGATTTCCGAGATCTACTAAACGAAAAAAATGGCTATGAAGAGGAGAATGCAAACCAGGCAACAAAAGTAATTGTGACATTACTTAACTATTGGAGCAACAAGTAAACTGCTACAAAGTGAACTGATGTTTTGTAAATTACAGTTTTCCACCACAGAAAGAACTGTCTATGCAGCTTGAAATACAAAGGACCAATTATCGACAACGATTGTGACAATCGTCACTTTCAAGAAGTGTGGTTTTGTAGGGATTTGCCTTGCGGGTATCACGGGTTTAAGTTCCAAAGGCGCTTTTTCCTTTATCAGTCCAAACATTTTTACCTATCTTATACTTACATGAAGCAACTAAAAATATTTCTAGACAAGATCAATCCTTGACAAGAAAATGTCAACTTCAAGAGTAGAAACCATTTCTTCTCTTGTATCACGAGCACGAGTCAGAGTCTATATCAAAGAATTTGTTCTATCAAAAATTTCAATGTTTCTAGTTAATTTTTTTTATTGAGTTGCACGAGCAGTGCAGAAGAAGTCGTTATAAGTAGATTGTGGTAAGAATCGATTAATTTTTAGATGCCACCCATTAGGGTAATATGAATAAACTCCTAATTTTGTTGTTCGTTATGTTTTTGTGTGATGTAGATTCTTTTCCATTATGTTTGCTTTCTCTGTTTGGTAAACGGACATTTTTCCACATGTATTGGGTCTGGTCTTCCCAAACACTTTGTTTATTTTACATATCAAAAGTTACCTGATTGAAAGAAAGACGCCTTGTCCTGCGATCTGCAACCCATCTTGGGTAACTGGTATCTGTTGTTAACACCCAACTGTGGCATAAGAGGGAAGGGAACAGAAGTGTACATCGGGTCTGGGATCATTGCATGCGGATGGCTGTCGTGAAAGGAATCTCTAAAAAAGAACAGAAAATAACCGTTTTTAGTTGTTGCTTTGGGTAGGCGGTTTACGATAGCCCTGGAGGAGCGTTATTCTAAGGTACTTTGGTTCATCATCGTCGAAGTGAAGAGAACAGTATTATTTTATATTTCGCAGAATGCTATGCATCATTCCGCAGTCTCAAAGGAATACGTTTTCTGATGACACTTGTCATTTCACGGTAGAAATAGAAGAAGGAGAAGGAGACAAAAGCTGTGTCAGAAAAAAACTGTTTGGAAGAAAACTAGGAATGTAATTGAAAGTACTGCTTCCAGTAGTGGGAACGGTAATAGACATTTTCAAAAGTTTTCTTCATCCGGTCTGTTATGTGTTTTCTAGACTAAGGATAACATAATCTTCAATTGAACAGAAACATCTAACCACAATTTGAATTACTCCAGTCTAGAGAACAATAGCATAGGTACTCAGTTGACAAACTCAGCTTTTGTTTGTCTGACCAAAGTTCCACCCACCTTTCTACTGGAATAAGACGTGCTGAGTCCCGGAAACCTTTGGCAAATGGATTGCTGTCTATTTTTAATCGTGTGATCTACAGAACGGAAAATTAAAGACGGAACTCTAGTAGTTATCAAACATATCATTAGGTAAGGATCACGCGAAAAGAAATTGACAGCGATGACTGAAAAAAGGCTTGCAAATGTGCAAGGAGACCATATCCGTTTCTTAGTTTTCTAGATTTAATTTGAACATATTTCCGATCACGATCCAGCTCTGTCATTTTTTTTTCCACATCGAAAATTACATCTTATGGTGGGAAAAAGCTTGGGTTGTAAGTTCACAGCGTTTCATGAAAAAAAAAACCTGTTTTGGTTTGTTGTTGACAAGCACACTAATACTATTAATTCCCTTCAGTTAGGCGATGGCATTTGCGTTTCAGGGTAGATAGCTAAGAGAGAAGGATCAAAGACTGTAGTTGTCGATGTTGCATGCGCTTTTCCTAATTAAATGATAATTTAATTAAAATGAAAGCAGGTAAAAAACATTTTGTTATTCCAAGGTTTGTCTGTTGTTCAAGTAGATTCGAACAGCTTGAGATTCGAATAAGGTGAATTTTGCGAAATGAAAGAAACGTAGGATTGAATGGAACAGTTCGCTTCCAATGACTTACCAGTTGATTTTGGTACGCTGTTACTCCGATGAAATTCGTCTCTGGAAAGGTGAATGTTTTCATCTCCTCGGACTTGAGATTGATTACAGAAGCTGTGTGGTCACGTTTACGAATGATATGCACTCTTGGCTGGTATTTATGCATGGAATTTAGAATAAGCTGCAAGGTTTGAAACCATAAGATATCATTAAGACGCTTTATGGAAGGATAGAGAGCTGAGTTATGAAGAAAACGTCATTTCATTCAGTGGCGTGTTTTCCCAATCTCCTAGGAGGAAACGACAGACACAGCAAACTTGGGTCAATCGATCAAGTTTCTGGCGCATAAATGTAGCTGGAATCTAGTTGTTTCTTTGAAATAGATCTCATGGCATAAGAATGGTGAGGATGTTAGGAAACTACAATTGCTTTCTCGTGGACGCTGCAAACGGGAAACGTAGTAAATAAAGAATACGAATTTGATCTCTGGCTATTTTACAACGAATGTCTTAGTCAAACTTAACGGCAGATATAATGCAGAAAGTGATACCGTTTAGAACTTACATGCCCATTACGGTCGCCGTCGTTGTTGGTCAGTTTTACTTTCTCGAACGATATGATCTGCTTTAACAGCTGCTCGCCTGTAAAAGGTGAATCTGGATGCATATAAAGTCTAACAGGAGCTGGTGGATCAGCCTTACCAGCCACAAGCCATGTTGAACGGTGGTAGGCGTATCTGTAGCGTTTGTCGTCAACAGGCACAATATCCATTAGGACCATGTAATTTGCTTTAGGGTTGACGCCGTTTACGGATATTCTTAGTGTGGGAAACATTCGCCTGCAAGCAAAGGGGCAAACTTCAAATTACCTGGCAGGATAATATAGATAGTTATTTACATAAAGTCCGTAAAGTTACGTGTCTGGCAAATTAAATCATCGAGATTGTGACTTACATCACTTATCAGGTGTCAAATCATAACTTTAGGTTCAGTAGTTTGTTTGCGTGAATGAGCTAATTCACACCCGTGAGAAACGTTAATGGCAAAATGTTGTCTGTTTGTGCGAAAGTAAAGAAGCTGTTTACAAAACAGCTCTTATCTTTTTAACAACTTTGACTTCCGGCACCGATTTATTAGCGGTTAGCGCATGGATCAGTTGGTGGCACAACGTAAACGCCGCTTTTTTCCAGGTTAGTACATTTAACATTCCAACAGTGGATGTTTCACCTTCCAGCCTTGGTGATGATCATTTCAGTTCCTAGTTCACTGAATCGTTCCCATAGCTCTTTCCCTTCCAATTCCACAGTTATGTTCTTCAACTCGTCCTTGAACGGGTTTTCGAACACTTCGCCGCCGTCTTCGTCGTCGGTGGCTACTTCACTTGACAAGGATTTCATCCTTTTGGCCGGTGGTGGCTGGGCGCTTTCGTCTTCGGAAACGCTCTCTCTGTCCTTCGGAGACTCTCTTGGGTCTAAATGACAGAATACAAATTATGATTTGTAACACAATAACGAGCTCAGTATGCTTTGTTTTGAGGGATTCTTAGTACGGTACGTCCAACACGCTCAAAAATTTGCGCCACTTTGTGAAAATCTCAAAACGGATGACTTAGCTGATAAGTGTGTTAAAATACCAGCAACGGTTTTGAGCACTTACCAAAATCGCTTCGATCATCTCTGGAAGACATCAGAGAAGCTATGGAAAAAGCATTAGCCTTCAGCGAGAGTGGAGGTGAAGACTCCATTACGACTTGTTGTATACTTCACAGACGCTGCGTTCGTTTGTCGCACCCGATTCACGCAAGCTGCTAAGTTCTTTGGCAAACAGGCAATAAACAGCAATTAATACTTTGATGACAGCCTAGGTATTTGTCAATTCTTTTAGGGGAAGGCACTGGGACGAGACCTTGTCCCAAAATAGAACGTCAAATGCCACTCATTATGATACTCAACACGTCACATGCACATACGGAACGTATTATTGAATTTAGAGTTGCGATAATAAATAAATAAATAAATAAATAAATAAATAAATAAATAAATAATAGGAAAGAACACCTCCTTGGTTATACTGTCGGGAGCTTGTTCTCCAAGTAAAAGAAAAAAGTTTTGCAGGAGCCTTTAATTTGCAAAATAATTATAAATTTGCTAAATACATCTAGTGTTTTACAACAGCAGCAACAACAACAACAACAACAACAACAACAACAACAACGAAAAAAATCATGACCGTCATATTTTGTGGTCTTGCTTGTTTTGGTCCTTAACCAACAAAAACAAGGGCAGCTTTTCTAGGATAGCTTGCAGCCGCACCAGGAAAAGAAAAGTTAAGAAAGGTTTGTGTTAAGCGGGGCTGAGAGGCAAGGTTAGACCTCTCCTCTTTTGATGAAAGATAATAGCACCGAATCTAAAAGCTGACAATCTTGTCTATCCAATATTTCACGGCTCTTAAACTGAAGATCAATTCTCAACAGCGGCCTTCAAAACCAGCTGCGGAAAAAGTCGAGTTCCTCTGAAATTATCAAGATTTTTTGAATGTAAGACTGGTAGCGTGGTGTTCATGTTACTAACGCTGACCTTCGTTAAAGATAACCACTTTACACTGTTTAAACGTTTGTTTGTTTGGTATGATAGTTGACGGAAATTGGTAGCACCCCCAGATCGGTTTATTTATTTAAGATAGCGAGAGATCGGCGCAATTCAGAGCTTTTGGCCGATACACCCATCAATTTATGCATTCTAAGTTAAACACAAAACAGGCCGCCCTATAATTTTTTTTCTCTGTCCTTTTCCCTTGAAATAATGAAGGTAGATCATTACAAATTGCTCTCTAACAAAACGAGCTTTAGTTTAAAAATTTATCTACGGCACGAACTACCAACCTATTAACAATAAGATATCAACGAGGCACCACTATTCCGACACTATTGGAAATGCTAAAATTGCTTTGCTTTAAACAAAAGTGCGTGTTACCGTTGAGAGAGGAATGGCTGTTGACAAGGCTAACTTATTTTCCCACGCTGATGAGTATTTACTATCAGAGCCGAAGAAAGCACAGAGACGCCGACGAAATCCATCCAGTGCATTTGAAAAGCTTTTGATTAGGTTAGCTATTTAAGACAAAGAAACATTTCATTTATTCCGTGATGATGAGAACAAAGATCTTCATCCGATAGCAGTAGCAACTCGACACATCTGGATTTGTGGGAAAGACTGAAATTGCTCAACTTCCTGAGTTGACATTGTTCCTCCAGATCGATGGCCTTTATCAAGCGTTATTCTTGAAGGAAACGCGCTCACTCAAAAGCACATTCTTTGGATTTTTCGACGGATCTATGCAGGTCTGTAAAAGGGCTGAGTAATCCTCCACAGCAGAAAAGTCACACGTCCCTCTTGACCTGTGTTAAACCAATCTTGGCGTACATGAAACCAGACACCATTCACACCATACACTTAATTAGCTTAATATACTGATAAGAATCTAGATAAGTGTCGCATTAACATGAATAGGAACTCATTATTTCAATGAGTATAAGGTTTCAAGTCTAGCTAAATTTGCGCTCACGACATGCACAACGGAGGCAAGCGATTGTGACGAACAAGTCTGCTTTCAGAAGAATCCTTCAGGTAAAAGTAGATGGCTTAAAAACGCAAGAACAGGAAGTCGTCTTTAAACCATACCACTCAACTGCCTTTTACCAAGGAAAATCTATGAAGCAATGTGATTTGTACCGCAAATCTTAAAGTGATATGTTTTGAAAATGGCTATCCTCGCCTAAAGCGTTGGTGTAAACTATCACCATATGTTTCCAAATGGACAGACAGCTATTCGTTGTCTATCATCGCTCAATTAAGCTGTTTATTTATCAATCGTACTATGTTTTCAAAGCCGCGTGATGTGAACCGCCCGTGACGAGCCCGCAAAGATTTAGCTACATTGATCGGTCAGTACCATATCAATAGTATCATATAACGATGAAGTTTATTTCAATATTGAAAGTCTTTCATCTAATTTTCCTGATAGGAAATCTTCATTTAATCCTTAAGATTGGTTACGTAATATTGAGAAATGATTATTTGGTGAGTTCGAAAGATAATAGATGATAGCCGTTGAGTTGGTGACACTCCGTTTGGTGGGTGACGCAATAAAGGAACTAAAGCTTATAATGCTTTCCTTCCTGTTTCTGTAGAAATCAGTGTTTCGTTAAAGACAACAATGTGACCTAGTTCTGGAAGGTACATCATGTGTTTTATGCAGCGTGTTTCCCACACGTACACAAGGGCCCTTGCTGGATGACCGATCAGTTCAATAAATAAATGCAATTGTTTTTACATTATATTTATTATTATGTTTTTATTACAATACAATGTGCTAAGCCGGGAGAAACTACTGAATTTAGCAATAATTTTTAAAATTTAAAGCTCTATGAAGAGAATGCTTTCAGGCCCTCGTTGAAATTTTTCAACTGTAAAACAAAATAAAGGAAAAATCCGGGACATTCGAAAAATCTTTCATCGCAAGTGTTTTCAAATCAATCACAGTGACTGGCTCGTCAAGAAACACTTCTGCGTTTTCCTTGAAGCTCGTCAATGCTGGTGTTCCCATGTATGTGGCCGGTGCATATATGTATAATATGTTTTCACAACACTATTCCTCACGGAAGGATGCTTGCCCAATGAAGGTCATTTTTAAACTCAGTTTTCAAACAAACTCGCGGGTTTGAATTGCCATTTACTTACGATAATAAATATGGATGACGAGAACTGAGCACGATGAGAGTAACCCAGAGGACAAAGCCGTAGTACTGAGAACGTTTCTTAGAGAGAAAAGCTTGTCACGCCGATGTTCTATACTGTATCAGTGATGCGAGAGTAGCAAAACACACGGAGTACTGGCCGTGGGCAAATTTAACATTTGAAAAAAGAGTAGCTTTCGCGTAAGTACTCTGCCACGACGATTTGCTCAATTAGAAACCTCTTCATGGGCGAGTAATGTTGTTCTTTAGCTGCACGAGGTTCACGAATAATGTTGAGATTTTATGAGTAAATCAACATCCCTACATTTCCAAATTTGACAAGAAGCGTCCCGAGGACAGCTTGTTAACTCCTTCAGTTCTTTTACAACAAGCACACTGACTGTCTGAACTAAAACGACCGCTCGATCATCATTGGAATGATCTAAACTGTGCAATTACAAATTTGAAGTATCACTTTTATCGTTTAGGGTACGTTTTCTTGAAAAGCATCGACAACATCAAGAAATAGTTTAAGAGTATTCTTTTGGGAAGTATTTTGTTAATATCAAAATCTACACTGAAACTCCTTTTGCCTAAAATTATCACACTGCTTTTGTTATTGAGGTAATCACGTCCACTGCATATTGCCGGATTTCAGTAGTCAGTAACTCTTATAGCTTTAGAATTATTTCAAAGGTAAAGTTTATGCACCGTCGGTAAGATGACTGTGCCCTGCTCAGCAGTCGTCTAGCCTTTCTCTAATCAAGGAAATACTACATAATACAGCCTACTTAGGATGCGTTAGAAGGATTTAGAAAAATGAAAGCCGTCTAGGCCACTGGTCTTCGGGTCAACGGCTGAATGGGAGATTTCTCCTTCCATTCACCTCTTGGTTTTAGTATATAGCGGAATATGTAACATCATCTCTCAGCTTCTCTGTGGAGACAGCTGCCGGAAGGCATTTATTCGACATTTGTTTCAATTCCACAATTCTATGATTAAGGAAGGGCTTCACTCGACCTTAAGTGCTAAACATGGTAGGTGCCTGATGGCCAACAGGCGGTAACTCTCAACATCTGGATTGAAATCCACGCCTCTTTACTGAGGCCACCTCATGCAGCAGGCCGCACATGAATCGCGTCGCCGTCGTACGCTTAACATTTGGGTATGGACCTGCATACTTTGCAAAGTCAAAACTCGTCAGTCTTTCCACGAGTATCAGTTTTTTGGTTGACTGTTCTTGCCACGGTTTCCATCGATCTTCATTGCATGTAAGTGATGTAAATAGGCCACTGAAGGATCATTTGTTGTCTGCAGCCTATGGTGATAGGCTGATTTCTGTATTGAAGTAGTATTCGTATTTAAGGTTTGTTTGTGACAAGGTCGCCGTAGATATTGCAATGAGGTGGCTCCTACGAACGTAGCTTCTCTAACTGAAAGGTATTTTGTTGCTCTTTGCCTTACGACAACTCAGTGTTCGCCCCGTTTTCAAGGGGAGGGTCCGTGAAGGATCTGACGTCTCTACACTACTGTTGTTGCCCAGTATGAATTGGCCAGGAGGCTCTGTTTCACAAAAACAGATATTTCTTTCGTTTTTAACAAGTCAAATTTTGCTGCTGTTCGTTGGATTTCTCGCCCTTTTGTAATGTGCTGATAAACAATCCATCTTGATGCAGAAGAGTAAATGCAGAAACACAATCGAGCCAGTTCGTCTGGCAGGGGATGTTTAAAGCCACTCAGATGTTTAGCGTACCATGTCTGAGCTAGGACGTTTGTTTACTATAAATGTTATTAGGTTCTTTTTGGTTGGTAATTTGTGGAGTTAAGTCTTTGTCGCTTGGTTCATGATGTAGTCTTCAGATTGCTAAGTTGCAGGTGAGAGACAAACAACAAACGAAACGAATGACTATTTTATGATGGAATACTAGCAACCATAAACAACACAAGCGGAATTCAGGGCAACGTTTTAAGTCAAACAAAACGAGTTGTTTTAAGTTCGGCCTTTGTTTTTGTTGGACATGACAATCCGTTATTAATCAATTTATTAAGTTTTGCAACACTTTCAAAATACTATTCGCTATAACTAGAATGGAGTCCTATTTTAGAGCATTTGGAAAATAGTCCTGAACCTGACATGTCTAAGAATCGCGTGACCAAACCCTTAAATTCAACAAGGGCTACTGCCAAAATACGAGTACAAAGTACTCGAACACATTCGGTGTTTCCGTACGAAAAATGGATTATTAGTAACAATTTATGACTATATTTGGCGTTGAAAAATGCGCTCTCATGCCACTCTTTCTTGACTAAGGTTACGTTTCATTCGTTTTGTTCAAGATCGCGACTGTTAAAGTTTTGTAACTGATATCATGGCGTATTGGAGGGTTTGACTGAGAATGTCTGCTAAAGAAATAATCGATAAACTAAATTGAAATGGACTGCTTGGAAATAGAGTCAACAGTAAATATAGGCAAGGCGTGTCGCGATAGTGTTGAACAGTTAGGTAACTAATCTGCCGGCTTTGTTCTCATTTTTCTCTAAGGATAAGTGTGGCAGCCTAATAAACGTAAAACATGCAACTCGATCGTTTGGGACTGCCTCTCGCACGGAAAGCCTAATTTTCCCACGGTGGATTGAGATTACAACATTGTTTAGTGAAGGAGGTATCTTAGCGCTGGTTTGGCAGAGAATGCCATGAAAGCTTAAAATTCCTTCGAAGTTTAATTTACCGCTTTTAGGAGGCGGGTAGCTAATCTGTTGTTGTGTAGAAAACCTCTTCCCACTTTGAATTTAAGCACAGCAATATTTCTTTAGACTTCCTTGTCTGGAAAGTGCGGGTGGTATCCAAGACGTGCCACTCCGACACAACTCCTACGTGTATATCCACCAACAGTGCGTTATCACGAGTCTTATACAGGATTTTAGAATCTTAGGACGTCATACGGCGTAAATATGTTCACAAGAGGGTGTCACCACGTTTCTCAATATCCTAAATTCAGCTTAGTAACTAATGACTATACTGTCGGCCAAAACGATTATCGTGCTTTACCAGTTTCCGCCGCACACTCAGTATTAGTTGGGGAGGTCATAAACCCTCTGTACTAACATTTCAGGGTTTTTTCCTTCAGATTGTGTTACCTGTGCCTACACCATGATGGCAGACGTCTACGCTGACATGAACATTCCTGCTGCAAACGCCTTCTAAGCTGCGACATGAATTGAACCACGAAAGCTGCATGGCATGTTGAGCCTGTTAGAAGCATTGGTGAAGCATGGAGAAAGAAGGCCAGCTAGTGACGCTGCCCTCCTGCCACACGTTCTTTCCGCCGCTAAATTTGTCGGATGCTGACCATCTCTTGATCGGGTTATAGGAGATTAAATTGTGTGATTGCATCTTTGTGGTTTGTCTGGTCAATAAATTAATGGGGTGCAGACATTTCCTCGCTTGCGTTTCCTACCATAAGCACCAACACCTTATAATTTTGAAAATGTCCCTTGGCAGTCGCTATAATTTGGAATAGATCTACTTAATTACTTGTGGACAAAAATAGTTGATGGACGCTGCTTGTGTTACCGTGGTAGCGTCATGGTTACGTGGTTATGGGGTAGATTACCTTATCATAAGCTGCCTCGTATTCTTTTAAAAGGTATAGAAGCATGATTTGTGACTTAACTGTATTAGACGGTGTTAAAAACTTTACCTAAATAGGTACGTTTTCTCTTAACTCTTTTTTTAGGGTACCTAGACAAATCTATTTTTGGTCATCGATGACGTAATAAAAGAAAAAAAGAACACGTAAACACAAGAAAAGTCAATTGGATTGATAAAGTGCGGTCAAATCCCATTATACTTTCAGGGCTGCACCAATTGCTTTTGACATCATTCAGACCTAGAAACTTTAGGTACGTACGTGCGCTTTGATGGAAGTTCTGGTAACAGAAATATTTAACTATCTTGTGCATGGCAGAACTGTAAGGAATTTCGTGCCCTAATTTGGCGATACGTTCCCAACCGCATAATTCCGGCTCTCATGAGTGTTCATAATCACTGGCTTGGTCGCCATGGAGTTTTAAGCCGATAGTCAGTAAGCCTTTACATTCACCTGACAATTAGCAAGGCATTATCTATATAAGAAGGATGTACAGGCCTTAGATTAAGAGAAAAGAAAACACAGAAACAAGAAAAATACATATGTGGCAAACGGCTTCCGCTCTGTGGTCAAATGAGTGTGAAAGAAAAAAAAACACACTTACATTTTACTAAGTATGTCCTCACGTAACAGAAAAAGTAATATGGGTATGGGGTACATGCAATTTATTGTACGTTGTCGAGCAGCTCTTATACCTAGGATATTTTCGAATGATTTCTTTCCCGTATAACATTTCAGTGTTACTCATATCAACCTTAACAACTGGAAACATCTACTTTCATATAGTGATAATGAAGTATATACTGATGACAGCTGTAAATATTTGCTTTCTTCGATGTCTACTTCGCAATTCAGTCTCACCCACTAACCTTTCTCCTCACACTCGCCATCAGAAAAGAGCTCTTACACTTATAGAAACTAATGCGGGCTGTTTTTGCTAGACAGAGAAGCAAATTTAAGAAATACCAGCAAGGTGTTCATAAGGAGAAAAATTACTCCGTTGAGAGTTTGAAAATAAGATTGAAAAACATCTAGTGGCTCTTTAGTCAAAGATATAAACTGATATATTATCATACTGTTCACGCCGTTGTGAGCCGAACGTTCATGATCGTACATCTTTGGTCAGACACCTTCCACAATTTTCCCCTCACGATTATAATACTGTCGAATATTTCAAATTTTCATGCTCTGTCATCGGCAACTCCAAAACAACTTTTAAAAATTGTGACATGAAATATCAGGGCTGGCATTCGATAAACAGGTTGAAAACTTCATACTGCGATCCACGGAAATCCTTCTTTATCGCGTTATCACAGCATCTCAGCCTCGCTGGGTTGTCATCGTGTTCATTAAATAAGTATTTCTATTTCTAGACCGTGAGAGCGCGAGGTTATCACCCTTATTAAGTTTGAAAAGAACGTGATGACCTTTCCAAAGAATTAATCAACAGAATACTAAAGCCTTTTTCTTCCCCACGCTCGCAGCGGTAAATTAGGATTAACAACAGTCGCACCTTTCTGTTATTGTTAGCACATAGCCATAGGAAGTGTTAAATTCTAGAAAAGAATTATTTCCCACAATTGAATGAACTCCTCGAACACTGCCCAGACAGACTGGGCACGGAAGGACGAAATGAGAGGGGCACTGTTTTTCATTTTCGTGTTCCATATGTTCGCACTGTTCACTCCTTCAGGGCCTGGTTACGATTAGCATATCATTCCTCTTCAAACTAAAGAGAATACAAAATAAACGAGAACATCGAAAATGGGAATTGCTTTTTACCACAATTCTTTTCTCACTGGACGGTGGAAAAACATAGAGAAAATAATTTATTGTTTATTATGGAGAAAACTTGTTTCTAAAAGAAAGAACAGGTGACAACAACAACAGCAAAAATAATAAAAACGACAAACTTAAAAAATACAGAGCAGTTAATGGCCTAAAATAACCCTAGGGGGCAAGCGATTAAAATAATCCAGTGTCTTGGTAACATGCCAAAGAAAGGAATGCCTGAAACAAAGTAAGTCCGGCTAAAAATAAGGGCCGGAGGTTATACCTTTGTTTTCTATGCCAAGTTCATTAAACTGTTCACAAGTTAAAGGAGATAAAAAGCCTTTAAGGAGCATGACAAAAGGTTGTCAACGAAATGCTTCCTCATATTGGTACATCGCATGGGTATTGAAATTTCAGCAAGTAATAGTCTGACCAGAGCCAAGAAATAATATATGTCAACAGAGAATGCAAAATAAATACATAAATAAACAAATTAAAAAATAACACAGCCCATCTCGTGCCAGTGTTGCACTCCTTGGTGGCCCAGAAAACTGTCTGTATTTTATTAAGCCAGTTTTAAAGAGCATCTTTTCAGCTGGGAAAACAATTACCGAAGTTAACTAGCCTATTCAAGGCTCAAAGACTAATGAACGGACTTTTTCAAGGAATCTTGTACAATGATTAAAGCAAACAAAGAGAGGGGCGGGATTAGCTATAGGGATAACGGCTACTTGGCTCGTTGAACCTTAAAGCCTGGAACAGGCTTCAGTCTTAAGCACACCAAATTTGCCAAACGTGCAGAGCAAAATTAAAACTAGAGATTTGAAGAAATGAGTGATAACTTGTTTCCATCAAACCTTGCCCCTCCGACAGAAGAGCTTTTAAAATTAATCGGTAGTTTAAAATACCATTAATCTTTGTCAATTTTTCTTTGTCATTCGGAAATTAAGGTCATCGCCTTTCCTGTAAACTTGGCAAAAGCAAACATGGGTATGTGCTGTTTGGAACGTGCTCTAATATTTTTGACTGTATTAAATTGAGCTTAATTTACAGAAGGAGCCCATCTTTGATTAGTAAGTTTATTTCTAATTTCTATGATTATGATTATGACCTGATCTCTTCAAGTCAGCATCGGTTTTGCTTCAAAAGGCCAGTGTGTTCGGAATAGCGATGTCCACGAGTCGAGTGGCGTCATTGAAATTTGGATCCCCGCAAGACTCAGACAAAGAAACCGGAATGGCGCAGGGTTTGACGATCTAGTAATCTTATCGACGGTAAAATTTTCACGGGAACGAGTATAGATCCAGCGTTGACAGCGTTCGATTCCTTGCGATGGCTTCGGAAAGGGTATCAATATTTCCATACCCCATTCCAGCATTTCTTTCAGGGCGTTATGCAGTTTTTCGGGACATCTGGCATCACTATTTAGGACCCTCCTGAAAACCACCTCTTGGCCTGATTGGAGTCCTCCTCTTAAAATATTAATTTTAACTATTGCATGTTCCCCAACGGTAGTTCTTGGTACCACCCATATTGAGCGAAATGAGGTGGTTAAGGTACGTTTTTGAAATGAACTTCGGCTAAACTACCTCTATTCCTCTCAGAGCACGCTAATGTTGTCTCAGCCTCTAAATATAATGCAATCTTTTTTTAGACCTCGCTTTGCTATTGGACTGGAACTAGCATGCAATGGAGGCTCATGCGGGGATATATCATAAAAAAAAGATAAATACCATTTTCATTTGTAAAGTCTTAGTTACAAGCAAGTTCCAGTTCAATTATGAGAAAATGAGTATGGCCTATTCTGAACATGGGCATTTTATTAATAAGCCACTTAGAATTTTTTTCAATTTTAAACATGGCTTCGACTAGAGGCTCAGGGGACTAATACCACTGAACAATCTCTATTGTTTTAATCCCCCTACCCCACCATGTTAGAACTTTAATGTATCAAAATCGGTCTCTTCTGGTAACAAAGAGAGAACTATGCTTGCCGAGACATTTCCTTGCAGAAAAGCCTCTAACTGTGATATTGAACAGTTTGTATTCATAATTTTTAAAGAGGTTTTAAATCGATTTCTTTAAAACTACGCAAGGACGCTTATGATAGTGATTATTACGTTTTTTTTTTTTTTCTTCCATCGGGTGAATTGGAAATACAAATGATGACGTCAACCAAGGGGGAGGCATCGTGGCCCAGTGGTTAGGGCGCTGGATTGGAAATCTGAAGGTTTCGGGTTTATGTCCCGCTCTGACCATTTTCCCCAATTCATCCAACTGGTCTGCCTCTCGCCTGTTGGGATTTTTAAGCCTATTGGTTTAGTTGATATATTTGTTTCTTTCAGTTTAAGTGGAATGCCTGTAAACTACAGCTAGGTGTAGCTAAGCGCATTGGCTACTGTAAACAACATCATTTCAACAACATTTTGAACATTTTTTGAACCAAGATCGAATAGTGAACAATTGCAAGTTTAACACCTACCTAGGTAAGAAGCATGTGTAGGGAAAAAAAGCGTGAGTTTTCAGAGTAGTTTACCTTTCAGCAGAGACAGGATCAACGTAACTTCTGTCTTGCTGAAAGAAATAACAGTGATCTAATAGGCTTCTGACCATTAGGACGTCTTAAGGCGGTGATTTACACGGACCCCCTTGATTTTAACAGAGTTAGAACTAATCGTGTCTGAGTTTTAAGTCTGATAAGATTACAGACGAAGTCATTTCTAGTTTAACATCAGTAAAAGGTAAAGAGGTAAAGTCTGCAAGTGGCCCACCAGGCCGGAGCTTATCCCGGTTTCTAGTTTAGCATCAGGTGTAGTTTAAAATAATAGTTTACTTTTGATTTCGTTGTGTTCGACTTACATAAATATGCTTAAGTAATATATCAAACACGAAAGGCCGTGTTTGGCCACATTTCCAAAAACCGGGAAGAGAGTTGAAAATACGACGCGCAGCGGAGTATTTTTGACGAACATCGAGGTGTTTGGAAATGTGGTCAAACACTGTCTTGAGTGTTTGATATATCTTCTCAAACTAAAGCTAAGGAGAAAACGGAGAAATAAAATCGTAAAAATCTATGATAATTAAGATCAAATGTCCAAACACCGCCACGATCATGACTTCCCTTGTTTAAACTTGATGAATTATCAATGAATTTGAGAAAGTTAGATGAAATATTAACGACACCCACGCAGAACGGTAAACAACCAGGAGAGTTGTAAAACAGTAAATTCGTCACAAATCATATGATGGATCTCGAATCAGGCTCGCTCAATAAGACATTCAACGAGCTTATCGAAGAACGTAAGGAGGAAAGGGTTACGTCACAACTCTTAATTACGAGAGGTCATTATTTCTGGTTCAGACTTGTCAGTCTTCAAACTCCTAATAGAAAGTGACATTTTTATCCAGGGACGTTACTTTAACAACTGGCTGTAGATCTCAGCAAGCGTGATTCAACACAGTTTGGCCTGGCTACTACAACATAACATAGTTGTAAGGGGTCTGTTAAATGAAGCTGCATTAGTGGTCATTTCTGTTTACTCGCCCTCAAGGTGGCTTACTACAGTTTTGATAGATTATAACAGCCCAACTTTAATTTTAACTCTTTCGAAAAATTTTCCAAGATGTTTTTCCTTTCCCTAATTACTGTTTGCTTAAGTCTTTTACCATTACATGTATATGTGTTACTTGAACAATACACCATTTTGCTAACGCTACCTCCAGTTCCTTGCATCGTGGTGGCAAAATTTGATCTATTTGATTAATTAATGAGGCCATTTTTGGCCGAGTGATCACTTCTTGCCCCCACAAGGGAATGGAACTAGGAAAAATTTACATGAGCAAAATGGCTTATTCAAACGTTATTCATGAAAAGCCAAAATGAACAACCGAGTGCCCATTGAGATTGGGCACTATTAGGTTTAATGACATTCTTCTCAAATCTTCCCGTAAGACCCAACCTCACAATTTCAAGAATTATAAACTGGCTCTGTTTAAACATTTATGCAAAGTAAAACAAAAATCTTCAAGGCAGATTTTTCACAAACAAAAGAAAAAGGTGAAATATTGCCTATTTCAAAAATAACTCAAAATCTGTCTTGCATAGTAATTTATTTTTTTAATTTTGGCTCTAAATGCGATTTACTCCTACAAATCTACTCTGAAAATTTCATCATGGGTTGTACGTTAGGTCCTCGAAAAATCCTGGATCATGGATCAAAGAACCAACCCGCGGGAACTGAGCCGCGCATGCCCTGTATTTAAGCGAGTGCTCATGTGACGCCATGTTTTGCGTGCGCAAAAGCAGCAGTAAATTAGAACTCCTTTACCAGCTGTTTATCTGTCTTGTTTGTTATATTTTATCGGTGCTAGGCTTAAACACATGTTTAAAAACAATTTGAAACTATCGCTACGTATAGCAGAGTGGTTTGGCGCGTTTCAACTGCTGAAGTTGTTTTCATTTCTTCTCAGGGTTCCTTGCGTCAATTTGGCACGCGCGGCTAATCCTGATCACGCCTGGCGGGCATTCGTTGAGTGAGGCTACCGAGTCTCGAGAAAACTGTAGTAAGCCACCACAATGTTCCAGAACGTTAAAAAGCTTACAACATGCCCTAGCCGGGGATCACAAGGTTGCATCGCGTTCAACCAGCACAGTGTTGAATCGCGTTCAGACTGATCAGGCATTTTCATACAATGTCTTTAAATACCAGGTTACAACAACTATCGTGAGCGCTTCGGATCGACTGGCTGGGTTCATTGCGATATTGCATAAGTACGACACTTTGACGTCGCAGTGCCCATCTCGAATCAGAAGCATAGATGGGTGACAGGGATTGTTAAGGCAAACTAATATCACTTAGTAGTGATGGTCATGGGTTCTAATCCCGTTCAAACCTGAAATTTTTGCAGGCTTCTACTTTCACAACTGCTTAAGTTGTATATATAACTGCGACGATCAATCATGCCCTCATATCTTTCTCCCCAGGTCAAATATATGATCGTTCATATAATATTCACTTGCATTCTTCACCACCTTACGGGTATACATGTATTACGAACTCACAACGTTACGAACTCCGAGTTGGCTTGATAGCTCAGTTGGGAGAGCACTGCAGCGGTATCGCGGAGGTCATGGGTTCGAATCCAGTTCAAGCCCGTATTTTTTTTCAGCCCTTAATTTCTCAACTGCTTAAGTTGTGTATATAAATGATCGATCATGTCTTCATATCTAGCAGATCTTTCTCGGCAGTTCAAGTATATGATCTTTTATTTATTCACTAGTGTTAAAAGTGATAACCATTTCTCTGTTCTTCGCCTGTCGCATGTCGTGCGAGACATTTTTCTTAATCTCTTTCTTAGAGCAGGAAATATTGGAACAAGGTTTTATAATTTTTTAAACTTCCATTCCCTTAATACTTCGTAGCTGTTGAAAATACTGGGTAGTTTAATTCTCTTCCCTAAAGTTTAGCCCCCCTCAAAGTTGCTAAGAAAATAAACCCTGAGGATTTAGGATTAACGGTAACTGCGATATAGCGGCGATTCTACCTAGGATGTTGTGCTATCCTCGTTAATCTGGAATTTAGAATAGGATCTGCATGCTGATCCTTATGTGTTCAAAATTTCTCGCTCGACAGCAAATCCTTTCAATCTTTCAAGTAAGTATCGCCACATTGTGAACACGGCAGGAAACACCCGGCGATTAACATTGCACCAGTTCTGTAAAGTTATGCTTAGGGTGGCGTTTAACCGATTAGGAAACATCTATCTGGCAGACATGCGATTTTCATCATCAATAAACTTAAACTATTTCGACCACCCCAACTGAATTTAATCCAGTGGGACGATGTTACAATAGAGGAAAAGATTATGACAACTGATTAGCGCAAAAAAATTGCGTCTTCAAACCACCTGACAATTGGCAATGTATACAATTTTAACCACCAATTTATTATCCTATCTGAATATTAACATCCTCACCTGCAAAGGGTCAAAATTTTGACAAGTAAGCTTGCGGCAAACTGTTTTTCTAAGCCTAGTGAGTCATTAATTATGCTCTGAACTCTGAATTCTCTAGCACTACCAAAAGTAGATTTGTCCGGTTATCTAATAACAGACCTCCTTAGCTTGGGCGGTTTGTTTTTCATTACAAACCACCTGATATTCTTTAGATAACTGTCCTATTATCCATCTAAAAATTATTCATTCATATACACGCGACTATTTGGAAATTTGAAAGCAAAAATTCTCAAGAGTACCGTCACATTGTTTGAAATGTGGCGACAAACCACCCAAGCTAAAAAGGTCTACCCGCCAATACCAGTGAGAGAACATTGGACTTTACCTTGAGTGTTGTTGTTGTTTGCCGGCTGAGACAAAGAGCACAGAAGAAGGCTCTTATTTTCCCATGTTTGGAATATACGTAAAGAAAATAATCTCTTGGCAGTTATCAGTAGTTAGTATAAACTGAAAAACTCGGGATGGGATTCGGGAACATGGATGTCTTTCACAGTTCTTTGCCATAATTTGTGTACAACAAATTACTTATCTGAACAACCATGCACTGTTTCGGGACAGTTTGAACAAGAGTAAAGGAAATAATTACTTTTCCTTGAAATAGTAACTCAAGGAGAAAGATGTGCTGATGCCAGTTTAATAAAGAAAACAGAATCAACAATGTTAAGATCGTAAAATTATGTTGCGGATCGCAGTGATTTATATACCCTATCCTAGAGTAAACTGCTTGAAAACCATACCCTTCACAGCGGCACATACCTACATAGCCCATATATGACAGTGCCCCCCCCCCCCCCCTGAGGGGTGTCAGTTTGATTTCCCCAACAATGACGCACTACCGCTCTGAGAGAGAATTAAAACTCACACAAGCTTATATGTACTTAGGAAGTCCGTTGAAACGACCAAACCTCCTTTTACGACAAACGAAAGTGTCGAAAGACCATTGACACCTCAGCAAGTATGACTATTAAGTCGATAATCACGCCGGCGAAAATGACTTATCACCTGGAAACAACTGTTTGCTAAAAAAACAAACAAACAAACAAACAAACAAACAAAAAAACAAAAACAAACAAAAACAGTTTGAAAACAATGGAAAGTTCCTCAGTGACAGAGATCACAAAGAGGAGAGAAGACTGCTCAAGTACATCGTATTTTTCCGTTTTTC
The DNA here is from genome assembly GCF_042242905.1 of Orbicella faveolata. Lineage (NCBI taxonomy): Eukaryota > Metazoa > Cnidaria > Anthozoa > Scleractinia > Merulinidae > Orbicella > Orbicella faveolata. The sequence continues at coordinate 19,223,582 of NW_028301564.1, forward strand.
GTGTCAGACGTACAGTCATTTCCGCCCTAAAATCTGGCTGAAATGTGCCATAGAAATCTCTTCCTCGTTACAGCACTTTTTGTTATGAGAAATGAGATTTAAGCGCACAGTCTAAAGTTTGACGATTTCCTTTATTTTTGTGGTCCATCTACAAGACGTCTCGAAAATATCGCCCACGTCAAATTCGTTTTAAGGGCTTTTCCTTCGAAATTTGGAGATTTCAAGGGAAAACCCTGGAAACTAGGCTGTGGCCACTTGGAACGTCTCTACGATTTGCCAAACTTTGCCTCTTACGCGTACACACACCCAAATTAACTGTGAATTCGTTAGGCTGACACGGGTAACGGCGCACAAAACAACGGAGATATAACGATGACGTGAGGCCATTTCTTTGAACGGTTTACTATCGTCACCTATTTGTTTCTATGGCAATCCTTTTCAGACAGGGCTGGGTTTTTTTTTGGGGGGGGGGGGGAGGAGGGGGAAGGGATCTTGAGGCAGATGTTTCTCGTACTAGCTTACAGGAGGGGCTCTCAAAGCCGGTTAAAGACCTCTCGTATGTCTCGGGTAAACTTTGAAGATATGTAATTTCTAACCCTGTGTGCAACCTGCATTGTATAGCTACCAAATTTAGTGACTTTCACGACTGGGAACATTTCAGTGTTAATGTTTCACGTTCAACAACACTGACGTATCCAAAACGATCTTTGGTTGATAACGTCATTCAAAATTTAATGTCATCGTGTGGAACACCACAGAAAATTAACGAGTTTACCCGTCATAGACGGTGCCGTACATATATAATTCGTCTAGTTAATTATAAATACAAGACGAACGATATAACAGACGAACGTATTTTAACTCAGCGCCAGACTAAAATCTGTAATAAAACGACCAAAGGTCTCTCTTCTATAGCCTTTTTCTTTGTGCACAAACGAGGTTTTGTGTCTGGGCATAACGCGTGAGTGCGATCAGCAGTTGTTTGAGACCTCAAAAGTGCATTATTTTCTGAGAAAAGATAGGAACGCCATTTTCTATTTGGTTCACAATATATTTCCATATGAGAAGGGGAGGTGATTGCACTAACAACACAGCATCCGAAACATACGTCATGCTCTATAATTTGCAAAACGATGCTCGCTCAGCTCCAATAGCCGGTACACAGCAGCTATAGTTTAACTGGAAATCAAACTGATTGATACTAAAAGAACACATCAAACATACCTATTTTGAGATACAGTGTAAGTTTTAACTTGCCTTTACATGCAATAGCTCAATTATCTCAATTCAAATCGCTGGACGAAAATTTAATTGGTCTTCTGTAGTATTTACACACGAAAGTGACAGCACCTTGTTCGTCGCTTTCCCTTCCGGGTGAAAAGTCGACACGACGGATCAATGTAGCACATAATCTGTAAAATACTATAAAACTTCATCAAAAAAGAAGAAAGAAAGAAAGAAAGAAAGAATCATAAATTAGACAGAGAACGGGAGGACAATAGTTTTCAATTAAAAAAAATTGATACCTTTTTAACCAATCATGTATCTCAGTTCATCATTTTAAACTACAAAATTTAAAATATCTAAAATTTTTTAAAAAAATAATACTGATTATAGTTGGTACATACAAGGCCATTGCGCTAATTAAAATTAAAACAATAATAGTGATGAGTTAGTGTATTGAAAAACAATCTTTGCATCCGGCACTTTAAATTCTGATAATTACTTTTTCATTAAAAAAGAAAAAGATTTTCTTATTTTACTCTTCTCTGAACTTTTGCTATCAGCTAAACAACAACAACAAACAAACGAACCTAACTTTTCTTATTGTGTCTAATGCGCGATCATGTAAATTGCGAAAATAGTAAAGACGAATTGAATTTTAGCTTTGGCAACTTCTGTTGGTGACATTTTGTCAAGCGAGATGACAAGTGTCTTACGCAAGACACTCTTACGCAAGACACTATTCATTGTAGAACATTAATTAGATGTGCGGCAAAGTGTCGGGAAAAAAGGGACGTGATATTTGTTTGTGTCAGCTAAAATTGAAGGCGAAAGGAAACTGATGTCAAATCAAACTGTATTCAGACCCATAAGAATACAAATTGTGCATCTGGTCTAAACCTGCACAATGAATTCGTCATTGCTCTCCCTTTTCTTGCTCTTTTCAATTCAAGTGAATTGCTTCGGTTTTCGTGGGATTCGAAATCACGCTTTTACGGGACTCATTTCCCAAACAATTTACGACGTGGACTGGTTAGGCTGTTTGGAAGCCTGTAGTCGTAACGAGAAGTGTGTCTCTTACAACTACAAATGGCGTCTCGATGCTCAAGATGAGGTCAATGTATGTGAATTGATTGATGACCGTGGGGAGTGTGACACAAGCTCTCTAGTGTACATGACTGGTTTTACTTTCTATCAGATCAGGGGAAATAGAAAGGTAAAGATAGAATGTTAAGTTCCAATTGTAAATATTCAGTTTCACCAGGGAAAACACACTGACAGTATACTGGTGTTATTGATCAGGATTTCTAAATCAGATCACCTACAATTCGACAGTAGCGCGACACATCTCATAAACATATGATTTTGCCTTGCCTTATTGTAGGAAATCCTTGGGAAGTTTAAGACCTGTCATTTTAAGAAAAACAATCAAAAGATGAAAAACCAATGTCCCTAACGTTTCGGGTTAGGGCCCTTACATCGGGAAATACTCTAATTAAGTGCCGCTCTCCAACCAGGATCAGAAACCTGACAAACATTTAACTGACATAACCTGGCATGGACTACGGTCCCATGCAAGAGAACCGACTTCAGAGCTTTTACCTTGAGTTACATATCTTACAGCCGTTTTCAGCCTACCTACCTGACTTACTTGACGGACAGAAGGCCGCCCTGACGAATGGACTGCGGATCGGCTTGCCGGCTAGCCGGCCGACCGACTGCCTGCCCGACTGACTGACGGACGGACGGACGGACGGACTGACTGACTGACTGACTGACTGACTGACTGAATGACTGAATGACTGAATGACTGAATGACTGAATGACTGAATGACTGAATGACTGAATGACTGAATGACTGAATGACTGAATGACTGAATGACTGAATGACTGAATGACTGAATGACTGAATGACTGAATGACTGAATGACTGAATGACTGAATGACTGAATGACTGAATGACTGAATGACTGAATGACTGAATGACTGAATGACTGAATGACTGAATGACTGAATGACTGAATGACTGAATGACTGAATGACTGAATGACTGAATGACTGAATGACTGAATGACTGAATGACTGAATGACTGAATGACTGAATGACTGAATGACTGAATGACTGAATGACTGAATGACTGAATGACTGAATGACTGAATGACTGAATGACTGAATGACTGAATGACTGAATGACTGAATGACTGAATGACTGAATGACTGAATGACTGAATGACGAACGGACGAACGAACGGACTGACTGACTGACTGACTGACTGATGAATGATCACTTACAGATTGCTACAAGTCCAAATAGAATAAAACCAGATACCATGCATTCAAGTGTCCAAAGACCATTGCACGGAGTGATCGGACACGTGAATAGGCGCTAGAGAGTTCAAGGTAGATAGTTGCCAACCAGATGTTTTATTTGTGCCTTTATCCGTTGTTTGATCAATCTTGACAGAAGACTTGGGACAATTGTTTAATTGTCTATTGATGTTAATTTACATCAATACCCTGAGCTCTACTGAAATCCCCTTGAACGGTAATCTTTTCATTATTCTTTTGTTTTACTCTTATTTTTCCCAGTTTCTTTCAGAATAATTGGGCATATGCCGTCACCTTTTAGTTATATTCTCTTATTTTCTCCCTTGAAATTGTAATTAATACAGACGTCACCGTACAGTCAACAACTAATCCGAGTTAAAATACTGATTTGCATTATTCTGTCTTACAGACCTCGTGTACTGAACCGTGTCATCCCAGTGTGTCAAATAAAGGTATCAGTAACGACGTTATGAATCAGCCTTACTAAATCTGAGTGGAAGATCTTGTGTAAATTGATGACTCAAGATACCCTAGAATTCTGTTACTACCCTCCTCCTCCTCAAAATATGTCTCCCAAATCACGGACAAAAACCTCTACCGATACTAAGCCTTTCGAAATTTAAGCTTGTAGTTTTAGCTGACGAATTTTTTACCGTGTTGAAATAAAGATTATGTATGAATGTATATGTAGGCTCCGGGTATTAAAATTAGATCTAGCTCAATAGGAAAAAATATAGCCTCTTCTAATAGTAAGTGCCCTACCGTAGAACGTGTTTCGTAGTAATTTGATGTGGTTAGATTTGTACATAACTATTTTTAGGCATCTATTGTATATTACATATTTACATAGATTATATAATCCTATTTCTTCTTTTTCTTCTTTTATACAAATTTGAGTTCACGCACACGTTTTAACGAGCGCTTGCGCTCCTTGGGGTCGCGTGGTTAAATAAAGTATTGTTGTTGTTGTTGTTGTTGTTGTTGTTAACGCATACGTTATACGTAGGCTTGTATCAACTACTGAATGAAGAACCTGTTCCTTGCTTCAAATCATTAAGTCCTGAAAGTTATTTCGCGGTGTTTGTTACCATAACTATTCATTTTTGTACTTACATTTCATCCTGCAGCTTTTGGAGATTGCTACGAGCTGTTAATGGCGGGACAAACACAAAACGGAGTCTACAGAATCAACCCAGGTGGCAAAGAAGAATTTGAAGTTTTGTGCGATCAGAGTGCACAAGGTGGAGGATGGGTTGTAATCCAAAAAAGATTTAATGGTTTGGTGGATTTCTTCCGCAACTGGACGAGTTACAAAGTCGGATTTGGAAACTTAACAGGGGAGTTCTGGCTTGGTCTTGACAAAATTCATCGACTGACGTCGTTAGAAAAGATGGTTCTACGCGTTGAACTTGGTGATTTTTACAACATGTCGTCATATGCCGAGTACGATAAGTTCAAAGTGCTAAGTGAGCAATCCATTTACGCCCTCGAACTAGGAGAGTACACAGGTATATGAAAATGTAGACCATTTTCTGAAGTGAAGGAATCATCCAAACGAAGTGTTATTAAGCCTCGAACGCTCAGGTGGAGATTGATATCACCCCTCTCCTCCACCCCCAATGGGGAATATATTTTTTGATGCTGAACCTTTTCTCGTCCAATTTAATCTTCATGTGCCAACTTTTTATCCACTTCACTTTTTGTTACAACAGCAATCACCTTATTTCGCTCTGTGGCAAATTAAAAAGTGACGAAAGGCTCTATCATTGTACGCTGTAATTAGGTAATATCAATCGTAACCCACATATTGTACGAATAGTCTTTAATAATTTTAAATTGTCTTGGCTCTAGATCAAGAGTCACAGTTTTAATTTGAAAATTATTTTCCTGGCCTTGTATTTATCCTTCCTTTATTTCATACTTGCAGGCACAGCTGGTGACTCCCTAACGTGGCACAAAAGTCTCCCATTCTCCACCAAAGATCGAAATTCCGGCGACTGTTCGGCTGGGGATTGCGCCACTTTATATCACGGAGCTTGGTGGTATGGTGACTCCTTCCAATCAAATCTTAACGGGAAATACTACAGCAAGCAAAGCACGCCTACATTCGATGGTGTTATCTGGGGAGAGTGGAAAGGATTAGCAACCTCCTTAAAAAAGACGGAGATGAAAATCAGACCATGCAATGATTGCTAAACGAGTTGTTAGCTTTATCCAGCTGATAGATTTACGGCAATTCAGTATGTGTAAAATTTAGTCTTGCGTGTTTCCAGGGGCCGCTGTTTCAATGTGGAAATATCCTCCGATAGTTAGCTGCCGAGTCTGCTGTTGAGTGAGGTTTTCCATTCCTTGACCAACGACATCTGCAAAATCTAAAACTACAATCAATCAAGCAAATTAAACAGTTTTCTGTGAGCGGCACTCAGATTGCGAAGAAAACAAAAAGTGACGAAAGCGATCCGGGCAAGAAAAGAGTTCTGAAAGGCTAGGAATTAAAACCGTTTCTATGTTTCTATGTTTTCAAATTGACGCTTAAATTGAAAAAGGCATCATGGGTTTAGCCAAGTGACGTAAAAGCTATAGTTAAGTATGAATATAGTGACCGGGAAACGGTCAAAAGGAAGCAATTTTGTAGCCTCAGTACTTTTGATTGCACGTAAGCATAATTGTTCAAGTCTACCCACGCATATAGGACCCATAAAGGATATGAACATATGAGTGAAAGATGCAAATTACGGTCCATCTTGATGAGTTCGCTGTGTCGGTAATAAAAGCTCTAAATTACAAATCAAAATTACAAATCAAATTACAACTTACACTACCCGCGTATAGCGTAGGCTAATTGAGGCGGGTATTGTAATGAATACTACATTAGGTCACAAAACAAACTCCTAAGCAAGTACAAACTCTAAACGGGAGCGTGTGCTACCTCCCCGTTCTACTTTTTAGAGAAAAAAATTATTAGGCACGCTTGCTTACAAAATTACTAGGCACGCTTGCTTACCTTCGATAGCGACTCTAGTAAATAATTGTTTCATAAGGCCATGTACCGATTTTATTTACATATAACGGCCTATATAGCTATGTTAAAGAGCCACTTTGTGGAAATGAACAAGACGTCCTTATAGATAAATAAATAAATAAAAAATATGGCGCAACTAGTACTGTTTTTACTTACGTCTTAAGCTGTTACTGCTCATAAATTTCTTCAGCTTGACAATGAAAAAACCCGCACCTTGAGAGCGGAAAAACGTAATAAGCATGTGCGAGTGTTGGCCGCGCGCCAGGCTCCAAGTTTGAAAACATGGCTGGAATTTCGTCGATCGTGTAAACCAAAAAAGTTACGAACGTTATATATGCTTTCCCATTTATCCCAGTAAGCAGCAACATTTAACGTCATAAAGGAAAGCTGGTGTATTGTTTTCGTAGGGAATCATTTTTTTTTCGGGCAAAATTAACCAAAAGAAGGTCCCCGCAGTATTCTCTATTTTCCAATTGCCCATAATTCACTCTGTTTGCCCCCCAAATTTTGCATAAACTATTGTTGTGAAATGCTCTTGGGAATATGCAGACCTCCCAAGAGCATTTCACAACAATAGTTTATGCAAAATTTGGGGGGCAAACAGAGTGAATTACGGGCAATTGGAAAATAAAGAATACAAGAAATTTCGGTGCGATGGCACATTTTTTCCAAAGACACCCTCTACATATTGCATCCGTATAAACAAACCACTGAATATATAAGGAAGAGAGTCTCTCAGCAGGCAAATTCATGCTTCCCCACGTATAAATAAATCAACCAAGGGACGTTCTTGGCGTAACTTATTAGCAGTCCACCGTTCTTTCCATCATTGTAGCCTGTATTATTACCTGAGCCCGCAAGTAGAGCTAGGGATGCGCAGAAAGATGCGCAGTACGTTTTTCCGCTCTGAAAACATAACGTAGAATGCCCATTGTTCGCAGGATATTTACTTACAGTTCGTGAGTCATATCGCCTATCATATTGCCTGTAATAAGCGCCAGGGAGTGACAATCTCATTAGTTAAGATAAATGCGTGCTTTTTTCCGTATGGACTATGACTTTGACTATTCTTATCACGGGCGGGAACATCGATCGAAGCATTTAACTTTTTGTGGTATTCTTGTCGGTATGTTTTGGCGTATTCTCACTGACTATGCTTTTAAAGTAAATTTACTGCCTTTAACTGAAAAAAAAAAGTAAAAACAAAGAAAGAAAGGAACAAATTTAAAGAAATTGTAACTGATCGGTCTAAAAGCAAGGAAATGATGTGCTCTCAAATCTTTTCGTCGCGGGTGCACTGAGCCGAGAACAATCGTTTGTGTTAAAATCCTTGGTTTTACAAAGCTTGGCTGATGCGCTGGGAAGAGTTTGCCCTGTTGTGCCAAACGAAACTACTTCAAAGAAAAGTAACGACTATGTTGTTATTGGATCGCGTTCGATCGCGTTTCTTTGAAAATGAAAATAACGCATATTTTGATCGCGCACGCTTATCTTTTCAAAATATAATTCGCGTGGGTTGGATCGTGCTCGCTCGAACGGATTTAACGTGTTCGTTATGCATGATAATGAAAATATTGTCATATACCAGATAATGTCTACTCTTGACAATAGTTGGTGGTCTTAACCGCGCGCTTGTAATATGCCTATGTCCCTGCTTTTATTTCTCCTCAAAGTTTAGTTTTGATTGTTTATATAGAAGGGAGGCCCTTTGGGCGAAATCTATGTCAGGGCTAAAGGAAATTAAATCAGAAAGGTGATTTTTTTCGTCGACCCAAATTCGTCAAATTTGGCTCTTTCCTCTCTTACGCTGATCAGTTTTCAACGCATTTTTTTTTTTAATTTAAATTCAAAACTTCGTTGGTTATGAAAAATTAATGATGTGCAGTCATTCTGAGCGATGATATCCTGTTTAGAAAAGAATGTTTTGATCGATTTCTGGACATTTTAATTACCTTAGGCTTTCCCACAAGTCGATCTGTGAAAGCTAAAAATGAGATGACTGTTCGCGTGCTCTAACCCAAATGCAAAGAACGCGAGGAAGAGGTGCAAAAGAAGTCTTACGATGGACTTAGTAGACATATAGACCTACTCGGAATACGAGTGACTTCCGCCTAAGCGAAGAACGAGAATAGGCTTTACAAAAAAAAAAAGCTAGTGCAGTCAGAAAAACTTGTGTAAGCAACTATGAGCAATTTGTACGACAATAGAAGAAAATTTAAATAGTCACCAACAAAGAAATACTGATGGGTGTAGGTAGAAAAAAGAGCTGCGAAGTGTTGATTGTTTAGCTAATTTCTTCTCAAATGGTAGCCCACAGTGGATAGAGCTCGTTTCTCTTGTCAAAAAAAAAAATAATAATAAATAAAAAATAATAAAATAAAATAAAGCATTTGTTACACATAATCAAGGCCACATAATCACGCACAATGTTAAAAAGAGAACCCAGCCGGAATGGAATACTATTTAAAATACCTTCATTACTTTTATACACGCCTCAAGCCATTCAATAAACAGTGAGCGTTAATGGTTTATTACAAGTAAGTCTTAGCACCTAATACATGTATTCTCCCAACTGCCAGGGAAACGTACTAATTAAAAACGCTTTTTATCAATACATTGAACTGCAAATCATGCACGAAAATAATTCTCAATCAACTGATTGATCTACAAAGCCAGAAGATGACTTATTACAGGCTAGTCAAAATAGACTTGTTACCTAATTATGGTCTCCCAGCGACAGGGAAAACTTACATGAAACAGGTATGGTCATATGAACTACAAATCATGCAAGGATAATATCCTCCTTTTGTGGGGCAGAGGCAGCAATCGCTGTTTAATTGGCAGGCTTGGCCTTTAGTCTTGCAGTTTGGCACTTGTGTGGAGCAAAACACTTCAATTGGATCCCGTGCTTCGTTGTCGGGTCGCGGGTCGCGCATAGCGTATCCTCGACGGAATGGATTTCGGCCAGTAAAGCGGGAGGACACCAAAACTGCACAAACAGCCAGGAGACACAACGTCACGAGGAATTTCATGTCTGCTAACCATAATCAGAAAAAAAGAACAAGGAATAAATATGTCAAACATGCTCTGAAATGGCTATCACACAAACTTCTCAATTGAACACAAGCCTGAATATTGGTCCAATTCATCAAAACAAACTATGGAAACTTCGAGTAGTCATGGTAGCTAAACGTGATTCTTTTCTTGTTCGAAGTTCTCTAAATTTTTCCAAATTGGACATACCACTGCGCCGCACATCTTGAAAAGTTTAGCCTAGCTTTTTCAAGTTCTCCCTTTAAAATCCTTGTTATGTTTTCCACCTTTACCATCCTTGTTCCTTTATGGCTTATTCTTATTTTTTGTTTTTTGTTTTTTTTGTTGTTGTTGTTTTGTTTTGTTTTGTTTTATTTTGTTTTGTTTTTTTTTTGTTTTTATCTCAGTAAACTCTTATTTTCAGGTTTTCTTCAATTTAAAGGTAATTTTGCACGTGGCCGGCGAAAATAACTTAAAATACCGTGACTGGGCTCCTTTAATATCATTATACATCAGTTAACGTCTGTTACGCACATTTCGAGAAAAACCGGAGAGTAAAGCTACGAAAATATTGCGATTGACCTTACAACAGTGTTAAACTATTTGGATGTCTTGCTTCGATGGGTGTACAAAGAAATTTGCCAGTGAGAAATCAACTCTGAAGCGAACCGCTTGAGAAGTGTTTCTTCTACATCTGAGTTGCATCTCAGTTGATTCATGACAACTATGCGTAGCAGTGAGAGTCTTTAAGACTCTTTTTTTTGTTTGTTTCTTACGTGTTCGCGCTTGGATGAAACTATAACAGATAATAACAACAACAATAGTACATGACCTGCGGCTCTTCAAAGCACTGTTCTTCAATGCTCAATTAAACCAAGTCCTTGGGAACTAAACTATAAAACTTGAAACCCCGCTAACTTCGATTGTAACCAAGGTACAGAATAATCACTTGAACTTTTTCACGCCCGTTCTTTCCGTTTCCCCCTCTCGATGGTAACAGATGACTCGCGGTCTTTTCAGAGCACTTGTTTTTAATGCTCCGGTGCACTCAAAGCTAAGAGAACTGAACCATATTTAGTGGTGACACGGTTTATTTAGATATTTTCACATTTTGAAATTATCCGAGGTGTAACGGTAAAATAAACAGCAATGGCCTATTTTTCATCGGGTGAGTGATATGGCTTGTTCGTATGAAAGAATAAAAATCTTAATTTGAAATCACGCTAATTCAATTCTAGCGAAGGTACGGAATAATAGTTAAACAATAGTACGCCCAGGCTTTCAAGCAAACGGAAACAGCAGAGTAAGTGCTGACGGAGATCTTTAAAATTTTAAAATTGACATTTAACTTTACGCCAGTATGGAATTCGTTTCGTTAGAGAGATCAGGTTCTTAAGTAATTCACGTAGAAGTAGAATAGAAATGTAGAGGATTTCTTGGCCAGAGGACATTTGAATATTAAAAGAACTGAACAAGACTATTCCATTCAATTTCATTGCGCCACCTTAGCTGGCTGCGCTTAATTCCTCGAGTTATCTTAATTGGATGCCTTAACGGTTGATTAAGGATAACTATTAAGAAAATCCTGGGTCGTGCGTATGCAGCAAATTCTATAACTCGTTTTATTATCTCCGTTTTTTTGTTTTTTTTTCCAAAACATGTCTTAACAAAATCCCAGATATGTGCCATACAGCATATACTTAAATTCGTACCACAATCTGTTCCTTTTTAACTGCTCCAATATTTTAACGAAAGATGGTGAACTTTCTTCAGAAGTTATTAACAGTTCCCTTCCTGATTACTGAGGCTCTTAAGGGAACCCTCGTTGCCCAAATGGTAACTAAAACGGCCATAGATATTGCGATAAGAAAAGAGCATTGAGCCCTGTTTTCACAGAATTTCTTCAATGTAAATTAATTATTAAGTGGACCAAGTTTTACAAACATCTTTAGCGATGCTTCTTCTTTTTCGATGCAATCACATCAAAGCACGGGATAGGTCGCCTTAAAGCCTAAGCACGGGAAAGGTAAGCCTCCGAATTCGACTTGAATAGTGGACTTGAACCTCCGTGAATACTCGATTGAATACCCCGGTGTACATCACCTAAAGCGGGCCCCTTGGATGCGCTTGGATTCCCACAACTGTATATTCGAGCGAGCTTGAATACTCTACGTGGTGTATCCTAAAAAACGGGGTAATAAGTTTAGGGTATAACTATACACCGGACTTTTCATACCTTGGTTTTCCAAAAGTGTTCAGGCTTCAGATAAGTCTTCGTTCTCCGATCGGAAGCAGCAGCTAGAAGTAAATGATGAGCTTGATAATCGTAGTGTATATATAGTCATTTGACGTCTGTCATGCCCTTTGTGACCAAAACCAGTAGAAAGCTGCAAAAATGATTTGATTGATCTATTGACGTCCTCGATCTAACGGATGTCGATCACGTGCACACGAAACAAATCTGAGTTAAATATGGAATACTTTGGAGAAAGGTAACAGTTCGATGGTTAATCGTTTATTCAGTGATCTGGAATTATAAAATGAACCCGGTATTTGGTATCATATCTTTTCAGGTTAGGTGTTTCCCTACAAGTGAACACAACAGTGTGAAGCTATTTGGACGGTCACGGTTCGGTGTCGTACAAAGAAATTAATTGATGGGAGATCAGGTGAAGCGAACAGCCTGGGGAGTTCTTCTTCTACACCTAACTTCCACTTCATTTGATGTCGGCTGGGATCAAGCATGTAATTGTAAACCATGCTTCAAAATGATTTATAACTAAGTCTAATGACCAGTCATGCAAACTCCATTTAAATACATTTTTTCCCTTTCGTGACGTGTTCGCGCTTGGTTGCCAACGATGCCAACAGATAATTTGCTGCCTCTTCAAAGCACTGTTTTTGAATTCTTTATTTTAGCCTGGGCGAGGGGAACTCAACCGTTTTAAGCCCAGAGGCATTTCAAAATATTTCGCGATGAGATTGTAATTATACTACGTTCACATTTTAAATTGTATTATTCAAGAGAATCTGCTTAGCTGTTTAGTTTATGCTTTTAAGTGGTTAACAACAAAGAATAAAAGTGTTGAAATCCCTCTAGTTTCGATTCTAGCCAAGGTGCAGAAGAATCACTTGGACTTTGTAACGCCCATACGCCCTTTCACGCCCTTTCTTTCTAGCTTTTGATCACCTGGTATGTTAAAAAACGCACTATAAATCAATAAATTATTATTATTATTATTATTATTATTATTATTATTATTATTATTAGCTCGCCCTCTGGACGATAATAGATAACCTACCGCCTCTTCAGGTCTTTGCTTTTGAATGCTCAATTCACCTAATGCATGGTCAAGAGAACGGAACCATTTTAATCTCTGCGGGATCTAGATATTTATCTCTTCTTCTTCTTCTTCTTCTTCTTCTTCTTCTTCTTCTTTTTTCTGTATAGAGGCAGGTCAGGTGAAAAATTTCATGCGATGAGACTGTTTTTATGATATGTTCTCATTTTTAAGTATGTATGTTATTGAGGGTTTAACAGTTAAATAAACAACAATGCTACAAATGTTATCGCATGAGCCGGATATGGCTTATTCTTATCTCACAGAATAATTACTTACACCCTCAGCTTTTTTACGCCCTTTCGGACAAACGGAGACAATAGAGAAAGTCAAGTAAATTCTTTGATGCCGCGATCTTAAAAATTATACAATATATTTGAAAGTCGTGCAGTAGTAAAGATCAGGTTTTAAAGTAACTTACAAGAAATGCAGAGATTCTCCTATCCAGACGACATTTGTCTACGACAAGCAGTATTTAAAGTGACTTAAGAAGTGCATTGAGCTTTCTTGCTGCAGATGAGTTCTTGAATTTTAGCGCGTCCGGCCGCACGAGATGCGTTACACACATACACAGCATTATAACATTTTCTTCTTGCTAAGCCTGACAGAGAAATAAATGGTTGCTTTCTCCTAAACGAGCATGATAACTCCACTTTTTAATGCATACATTTAAATTGCAGATGTAAACGATAGACTAAAAATATGACGAAATTTCTCCTTTGAGATATTTTAATGTGAGTAAGGTATGGAAAACTCTGATAGAAAATCCTGGGTCGTGCGCAAAAAGCAAATACTTTTAAAAACTCGTTTTATAATCTTCCTTAATATCAGCGCAAGTCTTTAGAAAATTCTAGGATATACCATGCAGCGAATTCTTTAATTCGTTAAGTAATCTGTTGCTTTTCAACTAAAATAGCTTTTCAGTGTAAGATTATTAGTTTTTTTCTATGAATGGCTGCAATATTTTTATGTAAGAAGTGACTTTTTTTTTTCGAAGTTATAGTTCCCTTTGTAATTACCTATGTTTTTTTACGTAATATTTCCAATGTTTACACGATAACTGCCAAATGGACCGATTTCAATTTACTCAACGTTTTTCAAACCCCCTTAACTAGAGGAAAACCAACAGAAGCTACGAAAATATTTCGATCGATCTATTCACGTTTCTTTTTTTAACGGGGTCTAGCTACACGCACATGAGACAAATTCAAATAGACCTCTTTAGCTTAGGCGGTTTGTTGCCCCGTTTAAGACCATGTGATTATAGTGTTAGAATCATTTCAAATTTTCAAATATTCGCGTGTATATGAATGAATAATGTTTAAATACTTAAAAGAAAAATTCTCTAGAGAATATCACATGGTCTGAAATGGGGAAAAACCGCCCAAGCTAAAGAGGTCTATTCAGTAAAGAAAATCAATTTGAAACCGCCATATGGCATCAGAAAACTATAACTTTTCAGGCTTGGTATTTTCTTACAAATGAGCACAATCGTGTGAAACGCACTACGCGCCTTCCTTCAGTGTCCTAGAAAGAAATCAGTCAATTGGAAATCGGGCGAATCAAACCGCCTAAATAGTTTTACTCCTACACCAAAATTCAACTTGATTTGATGCCGGCTGTTAATTCATGATTCAGAGAGGATAAAGGTGTAACAGTTAATTAAATAAATTGTAATGGGCTCGATGTTTATCATATGGTAATATGGCTTGTTCGTATCTCACAGAACAATCACTTACACTACGCCCTTTCGAACAAACGGAGACAACAGAGTAAGTCAAGTATTTAAGTTTCCCACGCGGACAGGATATGAAAATAATAGTAATATTAATGGATGTCGATTATGGTCCACCTTGATGTGCAATACTAACAACAGTGCGTGCTCCTGCCCCGTTCTACTTTTTAAAGAGCAAATATTGCTATTAAAACTCAAACTTTTAAAATACTTGTAATTTGGCTTCAAGCCAAGGTAAAAAGTAACCACTTTATATCGTGAGTAACAAATTACTTCTTAATTTTGGCGCGAAATTTCAACTATAATTTATAATTTCACAAATAAAATTACAAATAACCATGGCAACTTTTGGCGCGAGATTTTTCAATAACAAACAAGTCAGAAACCCACCATAATATGTCACCCAAGGTAATCAAATGGTATGCTGGTGAAATTTAGAGATAATTGTACTTGCGCTTTGTCAAAATTCTTATAATTTTTCTCGCCTGAAGTCTGGGAAAATTATTAGAATTTTGACAAAACGCTCGTGAAATTTAATTTCTTATATTACTCGTCAATCACTTTTATTACCCATGCGAATCACACTGTTTCGCTTTCCCACGACCTCGCGACAATAATAGATGACCTGCCTCCTTTTCAAAGCACCATTTTTGAATGCTAAATTAACCCAAGGCCAAGAGAACTGAACCATTTTGAGCTCAGATAATTTAAGATATTAATGGCAAATCAGGTAAAAAATATCTGGTGATTTGATTGTGTTTCTGTTAGGCTCAAATTTTAACGGGGTAACGGTTAAATAAACCTCAATCGTTTAGATTTTGATTGGTGAGTGATATAGATTGTTCATACCTCGCAGAATAAGAACGTAAACTTTCTTGCGCCCTTTCAGTCGTGCAAATGGAGACAATGGAGTCAGTCAAGTAACTCTGATGCCGAGATTCTTTAGCAATTATTCCTTGAGCGCGCGTTGGATATGAGATGGTAGATAGCCAACGAGGGGGTTGGCCATAATCATCTGATATCCAACAGGCGCTTGTGGAATAATTGTTTGATTAAAAACGCCCGCAAAATATAGAGAGCTAGATCAAAATGAAAATGAAAACGCCCGAAAAAATCACGCATACGCTTATCACATTTGTAGAGCATGGTATAATGGCTCATAACCCATGGTGGCTAGGCAAATGAAAACTCGAGAATTGCATTACCCAATGATCCAGCTTTTAATGATAAATATTTTACTGAAATTATCCTTACACAAGTATGACGGTCGTTTTGTGGGAGATATCAGCTTCTAAATTAAAGTCAGTGACTAGCGTAGTAGACGGAATAGACATTCGAAATGTGGAGGCTTTCTTGGCCGGGAGACATTTGCATACCACACGCAATAAATAAGTTTCAGAAGGAAAAGAAAACAAACTTCTGAAATTAAAATGGCCGAAGAACAAGAATGTTATTAATAAATAAGTTTATTCCAGTCAATTGTATTGCGCCAGATTAGTTTGCTGCGCGTGATTTGTCAGAGTCATCAGTTAGCGCGCACACGGTCACACGAGCTCGTACACATGTACAACATTATGCAGTCCTTCAAGCTAAGGATAACAGGGAAGAAAATAGAACTTTTTTCCTAAACGAGCAGAGATACTCCAGTTTTAAATGTATAAATGTAATTGAATCTCATACTTTAACGATTGACGAAGATACGACTATAATTCTCTTTTGAGATATTTTAATTTGAATTATGTGATTCCATTCAATTGAATTGCGCGACCTTGCTTGGTCGTTGTGCGTATAGTTTCCCCAATTTAATAGTAGCGTGTGCTATAAATAAGTAAGAGAAAAAAATATTTTATGCAATTGCATCACGCCACCCATAATTTTCCGCGCATGAGTTGTCGAGTCATTTAATTAGTGAACAAACGGCCGCGCCAGTGCTTACAAAGTACAACATATTATGAGATGCCTGGCAGGGAAATAAATGACATTTTTGTCGTAAACAAGCAGCAGGAGTTACCCCACTTTTAATGCATCAATGTAATTTAGTTGCATATCTTAACGACTTGTCACTAAGATGTGACTAAAAGTTTCTTTTGAGACACTTTAATGTGAAAACTGCGCGACTTTAGTTTGGTGCACATAATTTCTCGGTCATTAATCTTTTAAAACGCCCACACGGTCACACGAGCGCGTACACTGTATTTCATTGAGCAAGCGTACGGTCTGTAGTGGGTATATTCGGGAAATATTGCTTGAGTTATTTCTTGCAAGTTTATTGATCGAGCCGCAGGTGAGGTCCATAAACTTGCAAAACAAGAACGAGATCAATATTCTCCGATACGGAACGAACAAGCTAGTTCGATTAAGTATTTATTGTAGCGACGGGAGCTCCTGCGACCCGAAGGACCGTCAATCTTAGCACCATAACCATAGGAACCCGTAAATTGTTTTCTCGTGGTCATCATGGCTAGCGGTATTGCTCATGGGCGCGCACGCGCGACGACGAAGTCGGCAACATGGCGGCCATACTCCAGCTTAAAAGGTTAACTGAGACATGCAGCCTTGCTTTACAGCGTACATCTTTAATATTGAACATCCATCTCATGGTCAATTTACCTGTTAAAACCATGGACCTGCCGACCAGCATCACGTGACCATCAGTTTAGAGCTTATCGAGGTTGCATTTTTTCGAAGTTGACTACTGCCCAAGTGCTGGTTTTCGACTGGATCGCAGGCTCAACTCAGGTTAACTTGTTGTAATCAGTGCAGGGTTGTTCGGAAGCCGGTTAATGCTAACCCGGATTAAGAGTTAATCGAGGTATAATTTTTTCTTGGATAAAAATGTCTTTCACTGCTTATGTTTTGTGTAGTTTGAGATTATTCAAACTCAAAACAGAAGGCTAAACGATATAAACAGAAAACCTCATCGCACCAAAGTTAAGCATGTAGAGGAGTTTTTCTGCTCGCTTTCTTGTAAGTCAATAGAAATTATCCTCTGGGCATAAAGGAAAAATATTTCCACTGATAGACAAGAAACTGTTTTCTGTTTTGCAATGTTGTTGGAAAACTGTAAAATCATGCGGTGTTGGACATGGTTCACGTGACACCATTTGACTTAGCCGGAGCATTGGCGGACACATGTGTAATTGTGTGTTGGGAGTCGGCTGTTGGTTCTCGACCGATTTCTGCGCTCATTAAAAGAATCAAACGAACTTTTTTCTAGAAGGTGCTAGTTTAACATCATAGTCAGTTATTTTCCAAGTTTCAATACCTGGTAAGCATTTTTTTGTATCAAGACTCGTCAATGGAAGTCATGCTGTGTTGAAAACGTTTGTACAGTACACGCGCTTGATATGGATAATGTTTTGGCCGTTTCCTGGGAAACACGGATCAGTGTAGTTGAACTCCGGCGGGCCCAGGTGGGCCCGACGTTTTAACGGTCAAAATCAGACTTCATATTTGGGGCTTTTTCTGTTATTAATAACATGTAGTCAGAAGTTCGGGGCATTTCACGGGAGTTGATGGTTTGACTCCTCCGGGGATTCCTACAGTAATTGTTTAATCAAAATAAGTGTATAAGTTTGTTCTTAGGTTCGTTCCCGTTTTTTTGTAATGTTTTGCTTGTTGTGTTTTTGTAGAGTGTATATATGTCACCCGTTTGTTTGGCCAATGTTCAGCACACCAAGAAAACGGCATCTGGGCTCTCTAGCGGAAAACAAGCCAAACATGCTACCAAGTAAAAGCGTATAATTTTGTTTCCTTTTTAATATGTCATCTCATTTACAGCATTTCCAGTAAATGTCCACTATCATGTTCACTTCCTGTCTTGAATTGTTTTTTTGTAGAGTAAGTCTGACTTTCACGTAGGGGCCAAACCACCCCCCAAATGTTTCGTCAGTTCTTGGGTATTTCACATTATTTCGCATTACTTAAAAAGTATTGACTCTTTGTACACCAAACTTGGTAGATGAGCAGGAGACCTATTGCCAGTTATATTTACGTGAAAAATGTCAGTAAATGTTAAAGTTGTGACGTCACAGTAATGACGTCATGTTTTTTGCCACTTTTGAAGTTTTTAATATGCATATTTTTTACAATGTGTTCGAAAGAGCACATCAAAGGGAGTTGAAACCTGAAAAAATTTTGTCCATATCACAAAAATTAAATGAAATATGGAATTTTTAAGCATCAAAAATAACTCTGCAAAATATGGGGTCCCCCCCTTGAGAAAAATCCCCAAATTGGAGCCGTAATTTTGTTCCAGCAAATGCAGCTATGTTGCACATGTGATGTGCCAGATGACTAAAGCAAAAATAAAGAAGAAAATCGGAATAAAAAATTATCCCTCTACTGTTATTGCGATAAAATTAGTTTTGTTACGTCATAACCTGTGACGTCACCCGTTTTTCTACTGTTAATACCATCCTAACAAAGCCGAAAATCAAATTTCTAAAACCATACGATTTTTGACAACATCAAGCTTTCTATTTTTCTAGATTATTAGCCTTCCTAGAATAAAACTGAAAAAAAAACCCCAGAGAGACTGACTTAAGAAGGACAGTATGGTTAAGCAAATTCCGGGGGGAAAACAAAAAAATATTTAACTTATCATATCTCAAAACATAATCATCATAGCAAAAAACGGTTTCCGGCATTTTACTCCTTAAGTCAAGGCCTTTTCAATGACATAATCTTTTTATCAGATTTTACAAAAAATCATAGCACGTTTTGGTGACGTCATCAATTATGACGTCATAATCTGACATTTTGTCACAACTTCCAAATTAAAATAAACTGGAGAACAAAGAAAGCTCATCTGCCAAACTTGGTTCAGAAATATATAAACCAAGCAAATATAGCCTTCATGAAACATTAGGGGGTGGTTTGGCCCCTACGTGTTTACACAGCCTTCTAGGCTATAGGCATGCAATCCTTCGAGGAACATTAGAAACTAGCTTTGCTGAGATCGCCATTCGTCAGCGGAATTTGGAGAGTCTTTAGCTGGCCTTTGCGCTATTTGCAGGGTTCAAGCTGACTTTATTCAGCCTTCTTGATTGCATCTAAGATGATGCAATGTAATCGTGTATTTCATACTGAAGCATAGATAGAGTGCTCTTAGCCTTGTTATACGATTAACATCGAAGATTTACATTTACGATTAACGTTGGAGTTGAAGAGAGAAGAATCTTAAGGACCTAGCTCCCAGGGGCTTTGGGCAACAAGGGAACATGATAATTTATTTCAAGGGAACAAGGAATATTTTGGGGAATCGATCAATTTGAGGGAACAAGGGTTATCTCTACATACAATTAAAAAAGAGAACTCAAGTGTGTAGTGTTCCCACGTCTAAATAAAATTCTGCATATATATCATGGTATTCTGCTGTGAAACCCAGCGAAGTCTTCAATTCGTTTTAAACTTCTGTTGCGGAAGGTTTTCCGCTCTTTGTCGACTAACAACACATGAAATCTCAAACTATGATCGAGCAAAAACACAATGTTCCTCCAACAAGCCTCGGATTGCGGAGAAAACAGGAAGTAACGAATAAGAGGTCTTGGTATGAAAGAGTTTTGAGAGACTAAGAACTCGATTTATATGTTCTCAACTGACATTTGAACAGAGAGAGGAATCTTGGGATTAGCCGAGTCAGTGTAAAAAAGCTAGTTAAGTATTTGGACTACAAGTGTGGACGTTGACTGGAACACGATTAACTTTTCTGTTGGTCTTTTGTTGCCGAATAAAATGTCAATTTTGACTACATGCCGAACCAGATCAGTTGTCTAAATCTACCCTTGCACATAGAATAAATAAAAGATGCCGATTACGGTCCACCTAAATACGTACGGTGTTGGGAACGACAAAAAAAAAAAAGAAAAGAAAAAAAGAAAAGAAAAAAAACAAAAACAAAAAAAACAAAAAACAGAAAAACACCAAACTAACAGAAGCGAGTGCTACCAACTCGTTCTACTTAGCTTTTTATAAAACAAAAATATGTATCAAACACGCTCGCTTACCCTCATCAATACTGATGAGCATTTTCATTCACTAAACGACTCCAGTAACTAATTGTTTCGTAAGCCCATGAGATCGATACATTTGCATAATACAAGTTAGCTGTGAACCGTTTAAATTATTATCAAGATTGAGCAACTAAGCTATTCTGAGATCTTAATACAGACTGGGCTAGGCGTAATTTTTAGGAGGAAAAAAATGAAGCATATACTGGTTCCGCAAATGGAAAATGCTGAGAAGGCCCCTCGATTAGAAACAGGGGACAACGAAAACACAGAGAAGCTGAATAGGATGAAATTTTCAATGTTCCTTTATTGTTTTCAAACACAGGACTCAAGTGACTCATTATGCCATCAATCCACAGCAGAAGTTGGACCTATCACCTTATGGTCTCCCTGCTGCAGGGGAAACTTAAAAACACCTTTAGCGTCCATTGAACTACAAATCATGTACGAATAAAATCCTGCTCAATCAATCCACAGTGTCAGATAGTGACTTATAACAAGCTATACAAGTTAGACGTGTCATAATATGGTTTCCCGGCTACAGGTGATACTTAGAAGCACTTATTGTTCATTGAACTACAGATCATGCAGTCATAAAATCCTCCTTCTGTGGGGCAGAAGCAGCATTCCTTTCCGCGCCCTAGTGTGCAGGACGCGCCTTTTGGCTTGCAGTTTGGCAGTTGATCGGTACGCTCCGCTATTGGTTGATTTATTGGACCCTGACCTGGCGGGTCGCGGAAAACCTCCTCCATTGAATCACGGTAATATCCTTGACGGAATGGATTTCGGGCAGCAACGCGGGAGGACACTAAAACCGCACAGACAGCCAGGAGACAAAGAGTCACCAGGAATTTCATGTCTGTCAAAAATAAGCAGAGAAAAGAAACATAATCATGCAGCATATATGCACAATCCACAAGCTGGAACTCCAAGCTGGAAGGCTAGTTTTCTATCGTCTCCTGCACTCTACTAGGTGCATGCCCTGCGAGAGCATCTGTTTTTTTTTTTAAATTTTATTTAGGTCACTAGGTGCACTTCAGCGCACGGTGAAAGTTAAACTCCTCTTGCTCAACCCGAGAAAGTCGACATCGTCAGCTTCTAGTAAATTAACTTTTCTGTGGAACGCTTATGCAGCATGCATAAAGCGAAAGAAAATGATAGTTCAACTTGAAAGATCTTACCTGGCCTAGAGTAGCTAACTTTGAGTTGTTCCCTGTCTCTGGAAATGCTCTCTGTTTGAAGACTTGTCGATATGAGTTATTTGTTGGTCGCTAAATGCTTTTTAAATTAAGCTTTTAAGCTTACTGAACTGATTGCTTATGCCACACATACCTAAGGCTCCATATAAGGCACCGCATAAGGCACCGCAATCCTTAGAAAGTACCATGTTAATCCTCAAAGTTTAATTTAGCGGAATAGTGAAGTCAGTAATTGGCAGTTTCGAATCTCCTCCCCTCCTAATACAATAGGTAGACTCGCCTGTGAGAAGGCAATTAACGAAGTATAAAAGGCTTCTTCAGCGTCTTCGCGTATACTCTTTGAATTGCTGTTGTTGGACCTGAAGTGAAAAGATCTATTGATAGAAAAGATAATGTTGATGCGAAATACTGAAGACTGGATTAGTTTTAACTTAAAACGGTTTTCAGGAATTTGTAAGACAGAATCTTGTTCACTCCTCTGCATGCCTTCTTTTTTTTACCAACTCAACTAAATGGACGGGATCCTTTTGTGCACGGTCAAGGCCAAAAAAGTGAACAAAAACATACAACAAAGAACTTTGTCGGGCTTCATAACCATTCCCCTCTATTAACTATGGCCAAACGAACAATACGTCTCGTTTGTACGTCCGTCGTATTATTCTCCTCTTTACTTCTATGTAGCTATATGGCTCGTGTTAGACCCAAACCCTATTTAATCCTTGAAGTTCGAATTCATTTCAGTTCCTGTTTGTGAATTCTATCAGGCCTAATACTTGGGCCTACAACTTCTAATATTCTCTTCTGCTAATTAATGCAATATTGGCTGAGAAATCGACCGTGATTTTAACGGAGAATCGCCCTATAACGATGGATCATTTATTCAGTGCGTGTCGACATGGTTTCGGCTAGTGTATGTCTTCCTTTATTCATCATCCGTTGCTTTGTCATTTTTATTGAGAAGGTTTTTTGTGTGATTGTGCAGTTTTGAATAATAAAAGACGAACCTTTGAACAGGTTTCAAGAAATGGTTTCTCTAAAGAAAGTTCCAAACAAAGGGCTTTCATCATCCTGTGGAGGGGTGGGGGGGCGGGGGGGGGGGGCTGGGTTACTCCTTATATATGGGTTATGTGGGTATGTGCCGCCCAAAGGCTATGGTTTTTTTAGCTGTTTTGGTCAGATATAGTGTATAGATTTTGGCCATTTTGGTCTCAAATAGGGTATTGTTTTTGCACTCTAGTCGTTAATAAGATAATTTTTTTTAGGAGAAGCTACTTTCTCATCACTATCCATAAGACCATCAAAAAAAGCCCTGCACACTGCCTTAAACATCGCTCTAAACTAGGGAACTAGTTATATGACAGGTCTGAAACAAGGTATTGATTTAAGGGTCAGGTCTTAAATACACCTCCACCAAATTTTTCTGAGTAACCCCCCCCCCCCCCCCCCCCCCCGCCCTCGGGGCTCATCATCAATAGCTGTGCTGAAGGCAGGTTTATAGCGGCATAATGTACTTGCGCGAAAATGTGAAAAGAATCAGGCATCTCAGACTACTCCTAAAAGCTAGTTAATTTACCGTGATAGACTGGACCGAAGCTACTTCTATTGCATAAAAATGTACGCGGAATGTTAGCATTGACTCGCTCTGTAGCAAGGGTGTTTACAAAGAAAGTTATTGTCCCGTGTAAAGTACAGCATTCCTAGTATAATCCCCCATTAACCCTACATTCAATTTAAAGATTAGTTACACGGCTATTGATTTCCAAACTCCTCCTATAAAGCAACAACAGCCTCCCGGACTCTATCAGATCCTCGGCAAACTATGAAGCTTTTTAAAATATACTAAGTGACGCGGACATCAGCTGCCGTATGTAAACTTATTTCAACATTTTTTTTCCCTTTTCTTATCCGACTTATCATAGTTTCTATCTGTATAATTTTTATACATTTTTCGTATCCTTATACATTGTTAGACATTTTATAGTAATATATTCTTTGGTAATTTAGTTTAATATTTATAACAATTTGTACATATATTTTACTTTGTTATTTAATTTTGTTTTCTTGGCGCACCTGTAAACTAGCTAGAGCGTCCTGTAGACTCTGCTTATCAAGCCTATGGGACACACCGTTACCCGATAGCTAAGTGTGCTGCACAAGTAAAGTAAACTGTCTATGCCACAATATGACTTGGCTGAGAGATTGCACTTCAGAGCGGAGTGCAGCAAATTAACGCGTTTCCTTCAACAAGTCTCTTTTGTTGTTAATTGATCTTAATTCGGCTGTTTTACTGAAAAGGTCGATGCTTCATACAAAGAGCTTTGTTGTGGTATGAAAGATAACAAAGAACCAGAGCTCTTGGACGAGCCTTTAAACACGTCTGACATGATTATTTGTAATGGAATGCCCTTGAAAATCTCGTCCAGTACGGCCCGCCTCCCTTGCCAGAATTGCAGTTGGCCGCTCGTCCTGAGATGTAGAAATAAATGCTATTTTGTTATCAGTGCTGTAATGAGCTGTTAAAAGAGGCAATAGCAATAATAAGCAAAATAGCGGGATAAACATTTGGAAGCTGCAGGAGAAGGAGTGGTGGATGGTAAATGCGAGACTTTGCGACGCGAGACTAGCATTTTTCCTAATCGCGAGCGCGAGCCCGAGACATTTCGACTTTTTTAATTGCGGGACCGAGACATACAAAGCGTTTTATATGTGAGCGAGAGACGTTCAGACCACTCTAATAACAAGTCCAGGCATCATTTATAAAAGCAAACAATCAAATCGGGACTTCGCCACTGAGATTTTCTTAGCCTTACAAAAAAATCGAGATTCAGGGAAACCTTTGTAAAAGGAATCGAAACTGCGAAAACGCACACAACCGCGCGCTAATACGAGACTGCAAGACCAGTGAAATCTGACGAGAATTTTACGAGATCCATACTTTTCCAGGACTTTGAGGGACCATTCGACACCCCTAGAATACCTCGCGAAAATTTCTCTCCAGCTACTTTTGCAGTCAGCCATACACCGAACGGAGAGTCAGGTTATTTGTAAATGGACGACTGAAGAATATGAGCTTACAATTATATATACCAGTAAATGTGAAATTGTGGTTGCAAGGTTGCGCTGCTTGTAAGTGCTTCCGTCGAAGCCTAATTTGCGTAATTAGGATTGCTTACGAGGTTTTTAGTCAAGGTAGGTTGCTTACTATTTTGTTTAATAAGGTTGATAGTGTAGGATCCGAGCTATGCGTGGATCATGTCGGTTGCTTTAATACTGGTAATTAATATTCTTTGAACTTTGAACGTCAAACAACGCCTTCCTGTTAACACCTTCCAAGAACGTTCCGGCAAAACCGAAAAGTCTCGCCAAGTACGGGGCCAGTTTTGTTTTGTGTTGCTTAGCCATTGTGCAAACCAAGCAAATCACAATGAGTCTATAAGCCAGGGTTGGACCTAGAAATTGCATTCATGTAAATGCAATTTGAAGGAGGTGTGCTGGCCGGGTAGCATATGAAATAGGGTACGGATTTTGGGATGATTTCTGAAACTGGGTTGAGAAAATGGCAACCGTTTTGGTCTGTTATAGAGTAAAAGGTTTCCAGAACCCTCGCCCCAATTGTGTCTCTCCCCAGGCATCGTTTGGTCGCTCGTATTGCTTGACTTCTTTCCGGGGGGGAGGGGGTGAGAGGGGGATTGAACAAAAGTAACAACAAGAAATGTTCATCAGTATGTCCAATCCTTACCATCTAAAACGAGACATAATCAATTCCAGGAATGTTCATTTTGTATTCATTCATTTATTTTATTTCGACATGTTCAATTCACCAGTGTACTCGTACATGTATCACTGGAATTAACTGATGCATAAAAGGACTTTTCAATTGATAATACAATGCAATAATATAATAAAGCTTTATTCGGGATCTAAATGAAAAGCGACAAGATGAAAGACTAAAAGCAAAGCAACGACGAATAATCAGCGAGAACAAAAGTAAAAGGAATAGGCACCGCGACTGGACTGAGTAATGTCAGTAATGAGGTCAGCCCTGTGTGAAACTACCCTCCAAACACAAATAAACGGACAGAGAAGCGACAGCAATATGACAATAAGGTGGTAAAAATCTTATACAGGCATTTGCAAAATTAAAAGTTATTGGTGAGCTGCGAGTTCATTCTTGAAAGCAGGTCCGGCACTGGCTGCTTCCACAATAATAAGTGATAGGTCGTTCCATGTGTTAATTTACCTTAGTAAAGAATGAGTAATTATGTGAGTAAACTTGCTCGCCTTTAATCAGGAGCCCATGAAGCTTAAAAGAATTATCTTTGCTCTTGTTGACTTGAGTCAGCCGTACTGATTCAAAAAGGTCGTCAAACTTGAGACACTTGGATCGAATTTTAATTCATAACATTCAGTTAGTGATATATATTCTCTACGGGTAGATAACTTTGCCCATCCTAGCTGTTTACATCTGTCGTCCTTTTTGGTCGAAAGGCTAATCGCCGGTGGGGAATTAAACAACTTTACTGGGCTGGGTTGTTCCAGCGAAAGGTGGTTACAGCTAACCCAGGATTAAGGATTAAGCCGAATAAAGTTAACCGAGCTATTAATTTATCCTGTAAAATTATATTTTTCACTGCTCATGTTTCGTGTAGTTTGAGATTATTCGGCAAACCCAGAACTGTTCAAAGGACCGAACAATTTAAACAAAACCTTCACCCTGAAAGGTTACAAAACTGAAATCAAAATTTTCGCTTATTCTGGGTTAGCTTACTCGGGCTTTGAACAACTTGGCCCTGATCAATGAAATATGAATAAATGAGAGAAGTGGTCCGAAGTTAAAACCAAACTGCATACCAACAAAAAAACTCGAAATCGACAAGACTATAGTCCACGCTGTGTTACATAACGTAGTAAAACAACATCGACGAGAGAAAGACTGGGAACTATACCCTCTGCGCGTGATGATCTGGGGACTAAGTTGCGTAAAAAAGATGTCGGAAGAAACGTGTCTAGGATAGTGTGGTCAATATTTCTGAAAAATGGTGAGTGGTTTCGTTCTCCAAGGAGTTTCAATGCCTTTTAGCACCTGTAACGGAACATAAATTTCCTTTATAGGCGAGATTCATAGCCCAGATTATAATTCTTGGTGGCCAAGTTATCGGAAGAGCATTTGCAAAAGCGCTGCGTCAAGAGTTTCAAAGTGAGTGATGCAATCAGTTTACTTGAACTTACCTTGTTGAGTATATTTAACCCTTCAAGTAGTAAACGGGATCAGGGCTATTTTTTTTGCCTCTTGCATTAATCGCTACATTGTCAAGGATGCAGGAGACTTGATGCATTATATTTGATTTATACATGGGAACATGTATTACATGTACACTGTACTTTCCATGTGTCAAGATCATATTTACTAAAGTTAGCTTTACATGTTGACTTTAAAAGAAACTGAAATACCCATGTAGATGTATGGTGCTTAATCAGTAGGGTTTTTCTCTGTGTAAGGTCAACTTTGTTCAACTTTTATTGATTTAATTATAAATTCATCTATAGTAGTCAGTTTTTTTGGTTGATGCCATACTCTGTCTCTTGGCTATCAAATAGTGTCTTTACTCCTCCCCTTCTCCCATATCAGTTCTCAGACTATTGTACCAACGTTGCACAGCTGTAAGCCCAGGGTTCCAACAGTGCTTTGCTGGGCGAGGGGTGGGAGAGAGAGTCGGAATTCATACTTCAAGAGAATTTATCTCTAGTTGACATTTTGACTGGGATTATGCAGGTTGGAAATAACTTACATTATTATCAATATACGCGGCCAAATTGAAAACCGCCCTCTTGAAAACACGCGCTTTGCGGGCCGCAAATGACTCCTAGCGGGCCGTTAATGTATTAACGGCCCTGCAGCTGATTGGTTCTCGGTTCATCATCCGATGAATATTAACCAATCAGGTTACGTTTATTGACGCGGGAAAACCATTCAGGTGCGAACAGCTTGCGTAGTGAACGTTTGCCGTTTGGAAATTTCATTTTAAAATGGAAGAACTCCCAAATTTTCAGCTTTTTTCTAGTCAAAACTCGGACTTAGACGATGAGCAACTGGATGAGATTGAGCAAAAAGCTCAAGCGAAAAACACCAAGAGAGCAACTGAGTGGGGAGTAAAAAAGTTCGAGAAATGGTGCAAGAAAAGAAAAATTACAGTGGATCTCAAAACAGTAAGTCAACGGACTCGAGTGAGATTCTGCGAAAGTTCTTCGCTGAAGTGAAAACAGAGAAAGGCTAAGCATTACTCCAAGTGCATTGACTGGAATTAGAGTGACCATTCATCGCCATCTAACCTGTGCTCCACTCACGCCGAAACATAGACATTTTGCAAAACAGCGGATTCATGTCTACCAACAAAATGTTTGAAGCGAAGGCCAAGCTATTTACGAAAGAAAACGAGGCGAAACCAGAACACAAATCATCTATTCAGTCAGGAGACAGGTAGAAATTTAATCGATACCTCATGGAAGGGCAGAACACGGACGGCGTTTGGAAAGATGCGGAGAAGTGAGTTGAGTTTATTTGGTTTTCGTTGTAATTTCATTTTGTTCGCCGCGGCAGAGAGGAATGGCGGGAGCTTAGAAGGCAGTCATTTGATTTTTGCTAATCATTGTCATTAATCTTTTTAAAACTAGATAATATTTGACTTTTATTGTAAACAGAAAGGAATTTTATTTGGCTCTTGTTTAGCTGATCGTATTGTGGCAACAACTTTTCATATCATAGTTTCATGCTACACATCTGTTAAACATTTTTTTCTTATTAAATGAATTTGTACGATTTGGCCTTGTGTATTGATAATAATGATAATCGCATGACTTTTGTCGGTCATATAGTTTATTTGTGTCCCTCGTAGCATCATTTGCACCCTTGCACTTCGCGCTTGGGCGCAAATGATGCTACTCAGGCCACAAATAAACTATATGCCCTCCAAAAGTCATGTGATTGTCCTATTGTAGCCTAAAAGGAATTTGACCTGTACAGCACACACTGCACAGTGTATATACAATTCTGGATTTGACCCTCTTTAGCCCAAAATTGCCAAGTCTACACATGTTTTCACCTGAATAATTTTGACGCTGAACCTCTTTTTTTATCCTCGCTAGGTGGAGCAGCTACTCAGAGAGCTTCCAGTGGAGCCCAAGAAGGGGCTAAAAGAGCAGCAACAAACAGTGTTATGGGAGTGAGTCTACAGGTTCGTTGAAGTGAAATTTTGTGTACCACTTGGATCACTAAATCCAGAGTGACCCTTTCCAGAGCACAATACATGTATGTCACTGTTTGCAGTCAAAATTATAATAGTTTTCCAAAGCCTTTAGACATTAAATACAGTTTTATATGTGGAAAATGAAGACATGTACATGTACATGCATGCAGGGTTGCCACAGGTCAGGAAATGGTCAGGGGAAAAAAAAAAACACTTCTTCAAGGTAGGGAAATTGAGGGAATTTTATTTTGAGTTGAGGAAAATTGACAATTTGAATAAAATTCGGGAGAATCGAAATAATTTAACACGGCTGATTTAATACCTTTGAAGGCTGGAAGAAGTATTCTGTGATCTCAACAATATTTTTCCTTAATGAAGAAGGGAATTTTGCTGAAAACGTTTTAGTCTTAGAGTAATGAATGAGTAGAAAGGATGAATTTAAGTTCACACGAGAAGTCTCTGCTATATCTGACATTTTGTATTTATTTGATCAGAGAAATTGTATTTGTGTCAGAGAAATGTCAGGGAATTTTAAAAAGTAATGTCTTTGGCAAAAATGTCACTGGGTGAGGGGCTGCAAATAGTGAATTATGTCGCAGGCATACATTGTTCACAAAGCACAAATTGTGTAACAATCTGTGTGGAGAACTTACTAGTAAGCTTAAATGTTGTTATCCAGACATTTTGCCATATACATACATACATACTTTATTGGCTTGTCCCCACGGGGCTTTTCAGAGTGATTATGATATTGTTTGCGCTACAGTCTGCGTGAAAAATCACCGTCAAAAGCCAACTTATATTACAACAAGGAGCTTCAAACATTACTGGCCCGATCATATCAGTTGAGTGTTGTAGTGATTTGTGTTATCTCAACAGGAGGCAAAGCAAATCCTCAATGTTCAAGATGTGGACCCAGAACTTATTCAAAAGGTAACTGAATTTACATGAAAGGTTCACATCCTATCAAATCTAGCCTTGAAAACAAAATAATTGAAAGGATTACTCTATTAGAGGTCACTGAATGAAAACAGAAAGAATCAATCAAAGGAAGCAAGGAAAAGGAAAACAACAGACATGTATATATAATTAATATTTAAATGATTGTACTAAAAGACTGGGAGACAGTGATCAGTGGAAGGTATAGACTGAGGTACAGTGTATTCAGATCCTTGGATTACAGTAATAGCCCACGTATAAGAACCTGAATTTTTCAGTTTAGCCTAAACAGGTTCTTATATAAATGGTACTTAAAGCATATTTAGGCTACCAAGGTTCTTAAAACAGGTTCTTATATTTTCATATGAATTTCATCTGAATACGCTATATATATTAGAAATATCATCTCATAATACAGTATAAATCATTTATTTGTACCATAGAGCAATGCCTATAGGCAGTTCGGTGCAGGTACAGTATATGTCCTTAACAAAACATAACAAAGAAACTCATGTTGAGAAGCTGAGGCATTGCCCATTGGGAGCTTACTTTGTTTTGATATTTTGCAGTTTTTTATTTCATTGGGATATATTTTGATATTTTACATTTAATATTTTGTGATTCTCACAGAGTTGGAGATGGTCAGAAAGCTTTCTCTGATACTGTAGTAGAGTACAGTACTTGCAAATACTTGGGGAATTATTTGGATGGCAAACACAATAGACATACAACATGGTACTTAAGCTCGAAAGAAAAAATAAAGTTATGTCAAGTTACTTTAAAATAGATGATGATCTTAATTCAGTATTTTCTACCTATACACTTTTACAGCAGCCCCACTGATAAGAACCTAACTTAAAATGTTAGCTTTAATAGGTTCTTATGTGGAGGGGGCTTAAAATGAAAATTTTAGCCTAACAGGTTCTTAAAACCCAGGTTCTTATACGTGGGCTTTTACTGTACCGATTTTAACTGGTTAACAACTTCAGAATGATATCTACAATAAGCCTGGAGAACGAGACAAAAAAGAAATGAAAAAATTGTGCAGACTAGATAATGATATATCCCTTGGGCTTGTAGATTTTAAAAGTTGTCAGGCTGGTAGCTAGTGACAGGGCTTAAGACGGTAATGCAGTATTCCATGTACACTTAATGCAGTATTTAGTGTGGAGTGTACATGTTGATCTGCAGTGCAGGTATAGTCTGAGCAACTGAACGGCATTTTTGATGTGGACAAACGGGACTCTTGAAAAATATCAGCCTCCCAGCCATATGTATTCTGACATTCCAAGAGGAGGAGGCTAGCTATGTGCATGTAGTCTGACAACTGCAATTTCTTATTATGTTGCTATAGCGGCTATTCCTAAAGTAAAAAGAATTATTTTCTAGTTTTTGTTTTTTTTTTTTTAAATTATCATTTTCTAAGTTGTCTTGGTGTGTAGTATCACTGTTTTTTTTTTTGAGTCGGCCAACAGCAAGTAAAAATATTAAGCAATACTACACAGCAAAACATCTACAGTAACAAAAGATTTATTATCTAACTGCTGTAGTCAATAAACTAAACTTATCAGCAAAAGAGGGTAAAGTGAGACACTTTTGTGTGATGTTAGGTGACCTGTCAAACAGCTTTTCTATTCTACAGATAACAAACTCATATACATGCATATTAGTTTTGTACTTGTTTTGTGCATTATTTGCACGATATTCACTGCAGGTGGATAATGAAAGTTAAGAAGGAATCCACCACAAGCTTAAATACTTTTATAAGCTGACAAAATTTCTTCAGAGGTTATTATATATTGTGTTGCAAACTTCTGTGGGACTGCTTTAACTATCTTCTCAAAAGAAATCTTTTCTAACCACACCAAATGTGGAAACCAAATTTTGAAGTCCATATGAAACACTTGAGAGTACCAGTTGGTGAAATAAAACTGATAATGAAATTTTGCCTGTGTTCTCACAATTTCTCTGAACTTTGACATTTATTTTATTGAGTTTCTGTCGGAAATCGATTTTGGTGTTATTTCAGGCAACTGTTTATATCTTTAGCTTTTAGAAAATGCAAAAAGGACCATATTATACATAGAGCTATTCTGGTACAAAGTTCATATCCATTAAAAACTGAAATTGCTTGATTTTCTATCGCATTTCGTCTTAAACATGTTTGATAAAAATTTATGTCTACAGTTTGAAAGAGTGAGCATGGCTACAATCTTTGTCACAAGGGTTGGAAGTTTGCATTTTATCATTTTCCAATATTGAAAGGGAGAATGGGGGTGCTGGCACTTATTTTGTTAGTATTTACGGTCATGATGTCATTTTTTTTGCACATTTTCCTATGCAATTTGCCCATTGTTTTACATGTACTAGATATCTGTTGTCTTACAAGTGCTTTGTTTGCCTGTGTCAGAACTATGATCACCTCTTCAAAATCAATGAAAAGAAAGCTGGAGGGTCATTTTACCTACAGTCAAAGGTAAGACTACATTTTGCACTTTATGTTTCAACACAGTTGTCTTGGATAGGGAAAAATTCTCCACTCCTGAGACATGCATGTTTACATGTGGTCACTTAGGACAATACAAAATTACTGTCGGAACAGTTTTTAGCATGGTTGTTACGGGTGTACTTTGTATCACAGTGTTTGGTTTTTGTTTAAGAAAATTGCTGTTTATGCTTTTTGGTCCTTTTTTTTTTGCCTTGTCTATATCTCACATGTACATTAAGGCAACTTGACAGAATGTTAGGCTTTTTTTTTCTGAACCTCAATTGTTCATAATTTGCAGTATATAGACTTGTGCTTTACATGTATGATTGGCGTACAGTGTACATAGATCTACATGTTTGTACACATGTACCTTGTTTTAGACTTGTTCTTGTTGTCCTCTCACAGTATTGATTATCACATATTTTTGTGTTGGCCATAGGTTGTGAGAGCAAAAGAACGACTAGACGAGGAGTTGAGAATTCAGGAAAAGGAAAATGTACAACAAAAACAGACCACTGGTGAATCAGAAACGTAGCATTTGCTTCAATGGAACGGGAACAATTTACCAAAAAAGACCTTGTCGCATTGGACTGTGATATACATGTACAAAAATGAAACAAGTCCGTAATTTCGTGCGTGAAGTCACTTCAAATTACATGTACAGTACATTGCTTGTTGAGGAAAAAAATACCCTTGGTTTTATGAATGTGGTTGTACATTCTCGGTATACAAAATTACATGTGTGTGCATGTACAAATGTACATGATGACTACATTTATTTGTTGTAGTGAATCAACATCTTTGTTTCATTGAGGGCTCCTTTACATTGTTTTGATATTGTAACAAGAAAATGGATTGAAAGGGTGGTTACACAGCTGTCTTGTGATCGAAAGTGGTAACGCTGTGCAAATTTAGTAATGCACGCCCTGCAGTCAAAGACTTAAACGACGTAGGATTCGTTAAGTATGACATTATATTATTTACGTGTAAAGCAAGTAAAACAAAAAAAAAACAAAAACAAAAAACAAAAAAAAAAACTCGAGCTATACAATATGACAGTAATTGGTGTATCACCTTGCATGATCAGGAAGTTCCGGCTCAACGCCAAGTGTCGCAGGAAAAGTGTTTTTCGACTTGAAGTACAAGGAGCATGTTCAGGTTGATAAGAATAATAATAAGAATACAAAATGATTAATCAGAGAACCGTGACCAAAGTAGAATTCTGAGTGGGAAACTTGCTTTACATTTGTGGGGTATCATACACGTAATTAAACGATGCTTGTATAACCTTTCTCTTACCTTCCCTAATCAAACGGAAGCTATACAACTGAGCTTGGTATATAAATTTCAGAGC